>NW_028240826.1:0-1000 GCF_964263255.1 Lissotriton vulgaris | reverse complement strand
CCTAGCCCTGAACCCTGAAAATAGCCCTGTACCCCAAAACCCAAACCTACCCCTGAACCCTAAAAATACCCCTATACCCCAAAACCCAAACCTAGCCCTGAACCCTAAAAATACCCCTGTATCCCAATTCCCATACCTATCCCTAAACCCTAAAACTACCCCTGTACCCATAACCCAAATCTATATCTGAACCCTTAAAATACCCAAGCACCCCAAAACATATACCTCAGTACCATAAAACATATACCCCTATACCCATACTTACCTTATCCAAACATTAAAAAAACATGCTTTTACCATTCATGCATTTACAACGAATTTTGTTGTAAATTTATGCGTGGTAAAAGCATATAAAATATAATGGTATTGCGGAGTGATAGTACTTTCGTAATGAAAGTATGCGGAGTGATGGTATGCAGAAAGTAAGTTGCGGAATAATGGGTGTTTACCCTCCCCCGGTAAGTACATTGGTGGCACAGCGGGCCACATCTCCAGCAACATACTCATATTTTTTCACCACCCATTTGAGAAATGCACAGGTCTCTCTCATTGATGGCCAGCACCGACATACACTTTTAGACACACCTCCCGCCACAAGTTCTAGAATTGCGAACTTTAGAGCTGGGGAGCTACGTTCGAATCTCGGCATCAGCTCAACATCCTGTGATTCCAGGCAAATCGTTTTGTCTCCCCGTGCCTACCACAAATTAATGTGTTCTTTTGTAATGTAAATTGTGCTCATGCCATGTTGCCGAGTTTGCGCTATATAATATTGCAAGGAAAAATAAAGTAGGGAAACTTGAGTTCACACACTACTGAACGCGCACTCTTAAGTGCATCAGCAGTGCACTGTGAATCGGAGCGTTTCACAGGCCTGTCACAGATAATAAATGCTATCAAAACGAAATCCTACAAAACAATATACTGCTGGCCGGCAGCAATTCATACCCGGACAAGGTCGGGACGGGCTGCTAGTAAAGAATAAACGTGCCTAACCCCC
>NW_028240825.1:0-76437 GCF_964263255.1 Lissotriton vulgaris | reverse complement strand
ATATAAGTTTGCTAATTTCCAGAGGGAACTCCAAGCCTTTGGGATCACCTACTTGGGAATATCCATGTCAGCGGCAGCCATCAATCGTAACAGAACCCCCAATAGTAACAGGATGAATACCAGCTTTTTACTGAATTAACTACACAGCGCATCGCCTAAGGCATCATCATATTATCAGCTCCTACCTTATCTTGGACCTGTAACTGGACGACGTTCTGGCCGCCCGCCACCCGTGATGTCGTTTGACTTCCGCCGATCTATGGAGATGGCCGGTTCCTTCTAGGGCCATCGCCCCCCACGGCCGTCCACACGGCCAGACTCGGGCTTGTAGTTGCCGCCGAGCCTAAAGCTGGATAGGAACGATCATGATGGACGCCTAAGGAGCCTGGCCTAGTGGGAAGAGGATTAAGGCCATCTGGGCAGGGGTACCTCGGTACAGCCCCTGGCGTCCTGCAGATCGTCATGGCGGACACGCGGCAGCAGCGGACCCCACTGTTTCCCCAGACGAATCTGCAGGCTTCAGGTCTCCTGGAAAACCTCGGGGCAGCAGCGTCAGCCCCACGAGTCCCCCAGACAACAGGATCGCTTGATCTCCACATCAACGGGCCCTAAAGCAGTGCCTCACGACATCTGTACTCTGCCCTTTGTGGGCCCCAGAAGGACCTCTGGACAGTGGCAACAGCTGGCCCTTGGAGTCCACCCCACGGAGCTACAGGACTTCGGGAGCAGGGCAGCAGCGGGCCCCCAAAGTCCCCACGGCGAGGTGGTGCTGCCTCCTGGTCCTCCTCCAGATGCAGCAGGATTCAGACCCGGTGTGGCTGCCTTCTTTCCTCCAGCGGGGCTGACGCACACCCGGATGCCCCTGGAGGTTCCCGACGTAGCAGGATCCCCCCCACAGCAGCGGGGGCATAGCGCCTACGGAGAGCAGAGTCTTGAGAGATTTGTGAGCTTTTGTGCCAGATTGGGTTATCCGTCCCGTGGCAGCCCTCGGAGTGAGGTCACAGTGCAGCCCGCCCCCTGCAGGAGCAACGCACACACAACAACGATGATAACGCGTTTGTTGTTTCTACATTAACAGAAACCCCAATCTTAAAGAGGATAAAGGAATACACCAACAACTGCCAAAACAAAAGTGAAAGCGAACCCCCATGCATCAAAATAACATGAAGCGGCTAGCAAAACGAGCAAATTAGTCCACATCAGCTACGACTACAGCCAAGACAGCGCGAGCGAGGTAACTGTTTCTTTGCTCAATTGACTTTATTTTTATTTTAGCTTTTTGACCCTATGCCACAGATTCATTAGCAGGCCAGGAGCTCTAAGTTTTTACTATTTCAAAATAGCAGCAGGGGTTTCTACCTATTCCAAAATGGGGGATTGTCTATAAAACAAGGGCAGGGGGCCTCCCCCATCCACCCACTGTCCACCTCTAAGTGTGTTTTTTACAACACTTCTTTTTGGGTCTAATTTCACTCTATCTTATACAGTACCTTAGTCTGATTGACAGCGAAACAGGACTTCTCTGAGTCTCCCACATTTCCCCATCAGTTTGATGGATAGAAAAACAGGACTACACTGGTTCCCCCACACGCAATGGAAATAAACAGAGGACCACATAACTGTTTAGGAGGACCCCGACTAAGGAGCCGGCCATCTTGGACTGCCTCACCACAGTGTTATAGCCCTGATTTACCTTAGTCCCAGCCGGGTACCGACAGCTCCTTGCCCTCACCTCATGTCACACTTCGTTACAAACTTCCTTCAGATTACCACACTTCCCACCCAGCAGCTGGCATTAAGGGAACAACCATCTCGATATCCTTAGCCCCAGTCGACCACCAACAGCCCCTCTCCTTCCTTTCACGCCAGACTTTTGCTACAATTGTCTCTCTGTTTACCCCACTGCCTATCCAGCACCCGCACTCAAGAAACATCCATCACATCATTTTGATCCTACCCCACGCCCCCCTCAGCCAATAAGAAACTCGTTGTCTACTTCACCCTCCCATACCCATCCTCCTTCCAAAACTCCTCTCTCCAGACTCCACGGATCCCGCCTGAAGCCCAACACACCTATACACACCCATGCACCCTTCCCAACACACCTACTCTCTGCGCATATCACGGAACTCACAGGTACACTTACCTACCTCAGCCCATAATAAATTAGCCACAGCTGCAGTTGTTAATTTTACCCTCCTATTCCCACCCTCCTGCCCATACTCTTAGCACAGGACCCCATGCTTCCCTCTTGACTCCCATACACCCATACACACATACTTATCTCGGCCCATAATAAATTAGTCACAGCAGTTTTGCTAATTTCACCTTCCCCTAACCCCCCTCCCTCCCTAACTCTTCACACCGGACTCCACGGATCCCTTCTAAGTCCCATACACCCATATACACTCTTGCGCCCTTTTCACACACTCTTGCACCCCCTTCACCTCACCTACTCTTCAGCGCATAACATGGAACTCACAGGCACACATACTTACAACATCATCTATCCCACCAAACTCTCAAAAGCACCTGCTAAACGCTTTAAGCACAACTTTATTAAATCACACCCTGAAACTCCCTTCGCTGATCCCTATTTCTCATTACACAACATGATCACAACCACTGATATCATTTTCCACACCAAGCGTAGAGCCTAATGGAGGAAAGCATTCCTAGCCTTATTCTCGATATCTTCCACTAGGAAATCCGCACATGGTCTAGTGATCTCTATTGCACCTTCCCATCTCTTCCAAGCAACAGCAACCATCACCATCTACAATAAAGGAACAATACTCATTCAATCCACGGATCGTAGTTTAAATCTTCTGGATAACATATTCCCCAATATTAAAGCACAAGTGCCCCCATACTACTACCCAATCCACTTCCACCCCAATACACAAGATGTCACATTTCCACCCCCCTCTGCCACCCTCTTCCCCAGTCACTTCTGATATCGGACCCATATGCTTCTTCCACCCTGACTACCCCTCCCACCAACACACCTCTCCTCACCTCACCTAACCCGCACACGCCACCTCCACCTAGCACGACTGATACAACACACACACCCCTAACAGAAACTGAACCCCCACTGGGTACGATCATAGCTCCCCCCTCTAACATCTCCCCCTCCATAACCATTACTCCCCCTACCTCAGCCTTGCCTCATAATGACACTCCAAACACGTACCCCCCATTCAAGTACTGAAACGATTCACGCACCTACAATAGTAGCTGAACCCCCTCCAGTTACAATAACTGCTTCCCCCCTCTATCATCACCCCTCCTTAATCATCTCTCCCCCTACTTCATCCTTGCCTCACAACATCACCCCTAACACGGACTCCCCCCATGCCAGCCAACCCCCTACAGGCCACTTGTTGGCACATTTTAGGACACCCCACCACCTGACTGCAACACCGCCTCCAATTCCACTCCTTCTTGCATCAGATCACACACCTAACCAGGCCAATGCTCAGTCACCCCCTCCCCTATCACAGACACCCACCCCAGTCATAACCGCTCCAGACACCAGACTGGATGAGATTATGTCTGCACTCCTCCAAATCAAAGAGGAACTCCACGCTTTTAAAGAGATTATATTGAGACAACCATGGCACACCAGATCCACAAGAACTCCTACATCAAGCAAGCTCCCTACCCACCTACCTCTCACCCCCAATCACATTCTACCCTGCTGGAAATCAATTCCCTCCCGTAATTTTGCTACCCTCCCAATGCGAAGCATCAAACCATTTTCGGAGATAGTCCTACGCTCTCTTCTACACTCTTACAAACCTTCTCCTACAACCCCCATATCTCCTGCATACTTGCCCATCCCCACTATCCCCCCAACCCTCACAGGTCCTCTACACACAACAATAGAGGAGTCATCAACAATAATCTTAGAAGAGTCACACTCACTCAGGATCCCACTTCTTCGCTCATCACACCCCGTCTTAAATGCACACTCCTGAACTGCAGATCTGCCTCTAGACACGCAGCGGACATAGCTGACCTCACATGATCTGGACCTGATAATGTTAACCGAAACCTGGCTAACAGAATCCTCCTCGCCACTCCTCCACATTCTAGTCCCCCCAAATTACGACATCATCAGATTGGACAGGAGTGGTAAGACAGGGGGAGGAATTGCATGTATACACCGTAGCAACATCGCCGTAAACAGAGCCATATCCCCTGTATTCCCCTCATGTGAATACATATACTTGAACATCAACAGCAACAGCAATCCATTATGCTCTTTACACACTATCTATCATCCACCTGGTGACAAACTCATCTTCACCAAACACCTATGGACATGGTCACAACGAACACCGGAGGACAACACACCCAAATATTCCTTGGCGACTTCAATCTCCATTGGAACGACCACAACGAGTCAGTGGTCTGTAGTCTCAAAAACTTCCTCGGCGCTCTAGACCTCACCCAAATCTGCAACAGCCCTGCACACAATAAAGGCTCAATCTTGGGAGTTAATAATCTCCAAAAGTAACACCATTCAGCTTGAGCCGATCCAACCCTGTGATTGGTCAGATCCTCATATCATCACCTTCTTTATCACAGAATCATTGAAACTTAATTTGTTTCAATCCACAAAACCAAAGGTATGGAAAAGAGACTTGAAAAAACTCAACCCTAACACATCTCCCAGTTACAATCTACTTCTGCCCCCTGATGGATCAATCAACGTAGCTGAACTCACCAACCAATACCTCAACGCTATGACCTCCATAATTAATGAGGTTGCTCTGCTTCAACTAAAGAGAGTTTCCACAAAAGACTCTAAACCTTGGTATAATGGTCTACTTAAAGAAGATGGAAGTTCTCTTAGAACTTCGGAACGCAACTGGGGATCAGTACCATCCGCTAAGCACCTCAGAATTCTGAGAAAAACGAGAAACGCATATTATAGAAAGATCAAGCGCACAAAAGCAGACTTCATCAGCCACCAACTAGACCAAGCAAGAAACCATCCAAAAAAACTGTTTGAATTAATCAAAACCCAATCTAATGTTGAACCTCAACGACCACAAGACATAGCTTGTCCACAACTCACCTGTGAAGAATTCTCCACCTTCTTTAATCTAAAGACTGACAACATTAAGAAAGATCTACTCAATGACTTAAGCTTCCACTCGAGTCCCCACATCAAAACAACCCCTCAACTCCCAAGTTCTTCACACCAAACCCCTGCAAAGGTTGACCTATAAAACGATGCAGTTTGGTCTTGCTTTGACACTTACACTAAATAAGCTATTGGCAAGATTCTGAGTACCCTGAAGCCTGCCAATCACCTTATCGATCCTCTCCCCACAAACGCTGTTTAAGATTGGACCCCATTGCTTCTGCCTCTCTGGACCAAAATCTTTAATAGTTCACTTCAACAAGGTTGCATCCCGAATACCCTTAAAGTGGGACAGGTATCACCCATCCTAAAGAAACCCACAGCTGACCCTACAGACTTATACAACTATCTCCCTATTTCCAACATTCCTACCTTGGCGAAATTATTGGAAAAATGTGTACACCACCAATTGACAAATCACATTGATCACTTCGACCTTCTTAACAAACACCAATCAGGCTTCCGAGCAGGCCACAGTACAGATTCCGCTATGACACACATAATTGATGATGCGCTACAAATACTTGATCAGAACGGTACATGCCTACTCATCCTACTAGACCTCTCCTCAGCCTTTGATACGGTCAAACACGAAAACTTGATAGATCTGCTGAATCACAGAATGGGGCTATCAGGGTCAGTGTTTAACTGGTTTACCTCTTTTCTTCAAAGCTGGACTCAAAAATTCAAGGTCAACAACACTCTGTCCAAACCCGTTCCAGTAACATTGGGAGTCACCCAAGGGCCCTCGCTATCCCCAACATTGTTTAATTTATTCATGGAACCACTCACCGAACTGTTGCAATCGTCTAACGCGCAATATCACATGTACGCAGACAATACCCAACTATACCTTAAGATAAACACCCTTGAAGACATTAAATTGATTAACTCAACGCTTGGGAACACCCAGACATGGTTGGCAGAGAACCATCTCAAATTGAACGCTCTAAAAACTGAATTCCCCCTAATAACCCCACCTGGCAAAGTCCCCATCATGCATGACTGGCTAAAACATCTTACTGCATTCAACGTTCAACCAACCTTGGTGGGCTCGGCGAAATCATTACGTATAACCCTCGACTCTAACCTCAATATGCAGAAACACTTTAGCAATGCAACAAAGATAGCAAACTTCCAGATAAATACACTCAGAAAGCTGAAACCCTTCCTGTCTGCCAATGACTTCAAGATGGCAGTTCAAGCTCTTGTTATCCCTCGGGTGGATTATGAAAGTGTCTCTCTCTGTGGCCTTCCTAAAGCAACAACAGCACCCCTAAGAGCCTCCATTAATGCTGCATCGAGACTCATCACAGGCTCGAAAAGAAGGTCCCACATCTTCCCAGATTTAAAATTTTTAAACTGACTTCCATTTGAAGCCAGAATTCACCAGAAAATTGTCTGCATGACGCATAAGGCCATACATCACAATGCACCCAGATATCTCACACTGACAATCTCTGGTGGTATAAGATCCACTAGAAGTTCAGAAAACCTACTACTGAAGCCACAAAGATTCAACAAGAAAAAAACATATAAATGATCCTTCTCAGGGATGGAGCCTAGGATTTGGAATGTACTACCTCCAGAAACCAGACTTAGGGGCACATTATGATGATGGACGGACTTGAGTCCGTCTGCCACCATAGAGTAGGAGGGAACCTCCGCATGGGCTGCGGAGTTCCCTCCTGTGCAATTAGGATGTGACCGCCACCCTCGCGGTCACATCCTCTATTTTTAACATTGCGGCGGGTGCGGCTTCAAGCTGCACCCGCAGCAATGTTAAAAATGCACGCATTGCATTTGTATGTAGAAAGTGGCAGGCACCGCGCGGTGCCTGCCGCTTTCTGCATACAAATGCAGGGGGGTACCATAGGTACCCCCCATGTGCACCCCCCACCCCCCTCCCCCCTTCACCTAGGGGGCCCGCAACGGGCCCCCGCAGTGAAGTTATACATGCTTTTCCACGGCGGAAAAGCTGCAGCGGAAAAGCATGTTTCAGAGCCCATCCTAATCTGGCTGACGGTGTCTGAGAGACACCGTCACCATATTAGTGCTTTTCCACCGCAGTTGTAAGCCAACCGCAGTGGAAAAGCTGCGGACGGAAACCAGGACCCACCAGCCATCCTAATGTGGCAGTGGATCTTTGGTGGGTCCGCAGAGGATTTTCCGCATCCTCCCGGTCGGCGGTTGCTTCCGCCGGGCCGGAGGATGCGGAAAATCCTCCATCCTAATGAGGCCCTTAATTCCTCCACTGCATCTTTCAAAATGGAAGTGAAATCGATTCTCATGGCAAAATGCACATGAACATAGACTAAGGAAACTCGGAAGATCATTTGTACCCTCACCGGTATTGCCTCTATCACAAGGGTCCACTTGACAACCTAGACATTATAGTTGCCATTGCCTTGACTCAACAGTACTTTATTTTATGGCACCTTCTTTGCTTTCGTTGCACAAGATGTTATGTATACCTGACCTATCTCCTTTATTTCTTGCATAAGTATCCTCTTTGTTGAATAAGTAACCTCAATGTTTGTAAAGCGCTCTGATATCCACAAGAGTCTTGTTCGCGCTCTATAAAACTTTCAAAAGAAATACATAAATAAATAAATAAATGAAAGATTACTACAGTGCACACCAACTCAGATAATGTCCATGCGCTAAGAGAGAGACCCCAGTGTAACCCTCCCTGAGCAATATAAGACAACTATCCCTAATATGCGATCTTGAACAGTCAAATTTTTAAGGCCATCCGAAATTGGCCTTCTGTTAGACCTGTCAGCCTTTGGGTGGCCTTCCCACAATTTTTTTTATTCCTCCTCTTAATTTTGCTTATTTTGTTTTTGCTGGCCTTAGGACTCCATGGGCATATTCTCAAAGAGTTATAGCCGAGTTATCGGCACTTTATTGCAGCCAAAGTCGTGATACAACTATCACCCCATTAACAAGCTGGTGCTAACATCCCATAGCACCAGTTTACCTGCGATAGCAGCCACAAGAAACATCGCCACAGATGACCCCCGCAACTATCGCTAATGGGATGCAGAGTTGGCGTTCCCGTGCAAAAAGTTGCGACAGCACCACTACGCAACATTCTCAATGACCAGCCAGATTGCCGATAATATCACAAAACATGCGATAAGGCGCGTTAGCAGCAGGAAATTAACACCTGCTCTGACCTGGTGTAAAATCAGACCACAGCCTGCACCACAAAATGGAGCCCAGCCCACAGTCACACCAGAAGTACAACAGATGCCAATGAGCCACTGATCATGCAGCTGGGAGCCCCAACAGGGCCACAACACCCACCGCCACCACCCCCAGGATCCCCCCCTCCCCGTGCATCCCCCGGTCAAAGACATACCACATCAACTACACGGAATCATGTACCAAATAATCCGCCTGATGTCGCACAATCACATTTGGTGAAATGCATGTGTCGTCACAAAAATGAGCATCACACATTCACCTTCAAATTCACAAATGAAAATGTATTCAAATAAACAGAGAACAGAAATGAAGACACATGGCGGCTCCCCTCGGGACAATCTGTAGGTCACAGCCTGCAAGACAAAACTCATGATGAGAAGGTGTGTCTTGCGCACATCAAAGGACAGAGAGAGAGCGAAGGAGAGAGAGAGAAAGAGAGGGCGAGGGAGAAAGACGGACAGAGACGGGGAGAGAGAGAGTGAAGGAGAGAAAGAGATACAGAGAGAGAGAGAAAGAGAGGGAGTGAGAGAAAGACTGACAGAGAGGGGGGAGAGAGAGCAAAGAAGAGAGAGGGATATAGAGGGAGAAAAAGAGAGGGAGAGAGAGAAAGACAAACAGAGAGGAGGAGAGAGAGATACAGAGAGAGAGAAAGAGGGGGAGAAAGAGATAGATGTGCAGAGAGGGGAGGAGAGACGCAGATAACAGAAGAGATGGACAGGGAGAGAGAGTGCTGACACTGCGCACCCAGGCCTCACTGCTGACACCGGTGTGTCTCCCATCACGTGCCGGTATGTAGTGCGATTTCACCAGGTCCCACATCAGAAACAGATCCGTAATTCATGTATCTGAAACGTAGTCCAGATACATGAATGGCAAAGTACATACAATTGCACACGACATCATCCCCTGTCCGCCCCTGCGCACCCAGGCAGATGCACCCAAGCCCCTTCCACCGCCCAGCGGTGCATGCCGGCCCCTGTGCACCCAGGCCTCACTGCTCACCTTCCCCCAACGGCATGTCACAATGAGGCCTGCGGACATGGCACCCTCCACATCATGCAGCCCCGCTCCGCAGGCCACCAGGTCTCACTTTTGATTGTGGGTCTTGATTTCACCATGGCAGAGGACATACTAGTGCACCTGAGATCATCGCAGGCTGCACACCCGCTCAGCCCTTGAGGTGCCACTAACTCTGAGATCCAGGAGGCGACGACACATGGTGGTAGACCCGCACTGCCCACTGCCTCTGGCCTGGCCTACACTGCGGTCCAGCAGGGCATGCAAATCCTGTGCAGACCGGACCCCTGGGACGGGGCATCATCGCAAGCTGCAGACCTGCTCCGCACTTAAGGTGCCCCTACCTCAGTGCACCTGAAGTCACCATCCCGTGGCGGTGTGCCTGTGCTGGCCACAGTGTATCCTGTGCCACCAAGTCTGTGCCCTGCAAGTCAGGGACCCTGTATGATTGGGTATCGTGATGCGGATGCCATCATGTCACCTCCAGGCCGGGGGATTGTGATGTTGCCGGGCCATGGGCCCTCATACCTACATGAACACCACACGGATACACCCAGAGAGAGGCTGGAAATGGCGTCGAGCACGTGCGCCGGCCCTTTTTATTGGCAAGGTCGCATGTCCTGTGACGCATGTGCTAGATGGGTGTGGTGTGGGTGTAAACCAGCCGTGAGAGAGTGGCTGTGGCATGTTGACAACTAGACCTGTGATCAGCAGATCACTACAGGGAAGACCTGGGACATGTAGCGCTGTCATCCCCCTTGTGAGAGTAAGCGGAGTGGGCTGGCCTGGAGTATGTCAATCCAGCATAAGGGTGTGAACAATGACCCGAGGGTCTGGGCGTGGTTCCGTACATGGCTGGAGGACAAGGAAGTAACTAATGCGTGTGTCCCTGTTGCTGTGTCTGCGCCACCCCGACCGCATTCGTCAATGTGTTACCCTGTGACCCAAGTCCAATGACATGTGCCATATGGACGTAAGAGGAATTCACTGAGCCTACATTCATCCATACTTCCACAATTGAAAGACCATAGACATGACACATCTGTGTGATTAGGAATATTTAATGCACATTCAGTGACATGTTGCATCTGGAGCAGTACAGGGCTGTGCAAGCCCCACATGACGATGTCGGCCCGTGAAGGGCCAGCCAGAGTCCTTCAGCGAATGACAAGTCCAAAGGAAGGAGAAGAGTTCAGTACGCAGTCTGATTGCTATGTCATTGGCAGTCAAACCGAATATGGCAGTTCAAGTCGAGGTCCAAGGTGAGTGTCGCAGAGTGCATCTGGGACAGTGGAAGGTGAAGATGCAGAGGGCAGAACCAAGCAGAAATAGGCCATATGGCGGAGAAGAATGCTACTGCGTCCTTCTGACCACGGAGGCAGAATCCTCCGCATCTTCATCCTCTATTGTTTCATGTGCCTCACGTGTGGGTGGTGCTGGCCTTTCTCCAGCACTGTGTGACACCTCAGGGGTCGGAGGTGGAATGACTACCGGGCTGTGTGGCACTGACACTTCAGGGGGCGGAGATGTGGATGTAGTGGTAGCAGCAGCATGCATCAGCGCCAGGCCTTGTGACAGCAATGCCATGAGGACGGTTTTGAGGTCATTGAGGAACCTAGCTACATGGCGTTGCTAAAAATTTTAAACCTGCCTCGTCTACTTTATTATTTTGGTGCGCTACCTCTTTGGATACCCGGGAAGTCTTTCGCCCAACTAAACTCTATGGTCATGAGTTTCCTGTGGGGCTCAGGGAGGTGTAGAGTGACGCTGAACACTATGATGCGCCTTAGGTAGGAGGGAGCGTTTGCGGCACCGGATTTCGATTCATTTTACCACGCGGCCCAATTTCAATGGTTCGCGCAGTGGATGGTGGGGAGGTTGAGGATAGAGGAATACCAGAGAGATATGGACCTGGGACTCCGTCAACTAGCTCGGATTCTGCTCCAGTTACCGGTGCGAGAAAGGGAGGTGCAGAGGGATCTGTGGGTAGTGCGGCAATGCTGGAATAGAGCCGTTAGAAGAGGTAAGGTGGGACCCGCGTATGCGCCGGAGATCCCACTATGGCTCTGTGAGGTGTTGCCACATGGAGGAGATTG
This sequence comes from Lissotriton vulgaris, assembly GCF_964263255.1. Classification (NCBI taxonomy): domain Eukaryota; kingdom Metazoa; phylum Chordata; class Amphibia; order Caudata; family Salamandridae; genus Lissotriton; species Lissotriton vulgaris. Next base: position 64,953 of record NW_028240825.1, on the reverse strand, counting down.
GTGGAGACTGAGGGTTTGGGAGGAACTGGGGGTCTCCACTATTGGAGATCTCTATGAAGATGGTGTCCTGCTACCGTTTCAGGACCTCAGGGAAAGATATGAACTGCCTGCTCAGGACTTTCTTTTGCATGCGGCTCTGTCGACTGCCGTGTGTAAACACTGGAAGAAAGGAATGGAAGAGCCGGGGACCTTCCTTCCCTCTCAGTCTGTCATCACCTCAGCGGATAAGATTAAGGCGGTTTCCTGCCTCTATAGGAGGGTACACAGGGGTCTAGGACTCCCTTAGAGAGTCTGCGCATTAAATGGGAGGCGGATCTGGGAACACCAATAGAGGCAAAGCCATGGGAGATGTTGATGGAGCGGGCATGGAAATGCTCCCGAAATGCGAGATTCTAGCTAATACAATTTTACGTGTTCCATCGGGCGTACCTCACTCCTCCTAAAATTAATGAGTTTTTCGGTTCCCACACAGTCTGTCCGCGGTGCAAAATGGAAAATGCAGCATTCGTTCATATGCTCTGGGACTGTCCACTGCTTCATGGGTTTTGTGGGGAGGTCCTGACCAGACTGAAGGAGGTGACAGACAGGGAGCTACAGCTGACCCCGGGTGTTTGTCTGTTACATTGGTCCCCCCACACTGCCCGCAACAAAACCACCAGTAAATTCCTAGATTTAGGATTAGTTCTAGCTAAGCAGGAAATTACTAGTCATTGGAAAGCGGTAACTGCCCCTAACACTGCGCGATGGCTGCAGGAATTCATAAAACGGGCTGATTGTGAGGGGACTCTCCGACTATAGGTGGCCCGAAGGACTGACAACAATAAGTTACTGGACACGGGGTGAGCCTGGGTGGAGATGGTAGACCTTCTTCAGAGACCTGCTGATGACGAGGAATGATCCCCTGTGTGCGGGGGACTCACTTTTAAATACTGGAACGCGGCCTCTGGAGCATGGGTGGGACGGAGGGTGGGTGAGACGTTTGAGGTGGGAGCATCCCCCTGGATGGGTCTCGTATCACTGTCATAAGGTCTCCTACAGAGTGAGGGAAAAGTATGCTGCGTGGCAAATGAGACACAAGGGAGAGTGACATGTCTGATGGGGGTGGGGGGGTAGGGATAAAGGGGGGATCAGGGGAGGGGGGAGTTGTTGTTTTTTTTGGGTTTTTTTTGCTTTGTTGCTAATTGCCTTTCTAGGGAAAGGACAGAGTTCGAGTGCACATACTCCTAGAGCAGTCTGCCACTGCCCTCCAGGATAGAGGCAAAGTCTAGAACAGATATGAATAATATACTTAGTGGAAAATAAGGCTGTCGAAGCCGTTGAAGTAGACGTGGACGGCTTAAATTGGAACAGGAATAGGACATGTTATATCCTCACAAGGGCGCAATGTTGTTTACGGGAATGTATAACACACAAGAAATTGAAATGTCCTGTCTGTGATAAATGCAAAACTGAATAAAATGTGTTTACAAAAAAAAAAAAAAAAGGAACCTAGCTACCACTGGTGTGCAGCCGTGTCAGCCGCTCTTTCCGCATTCGCCTGCTCCATGGTCTCCATTAACCGCTGCATGTTTCCCAACTCCAGTGTGACATCGCTAGAGCTACTCTGACTGGAAGAGGTGTTCTATTCTCTGAGACAGGGCTCCAGCGATGTCAGCCATGGTCCATTGGAGAGCTTGGAGCAGACTGTGGGTGTCCGTTAGGGACAAGGATTGGTCCCTGATGGGACTCAGACTCCCACGTATGGTATCTTGTTTGTCTGCCATGCAGTCAAAGACTACCCGTACTTGTTCAGCCAGCTGCTCCTGGCACCCCAACACATGGCGTTGGAAGGTCATGTGTTCTTCGCGGGGGCCTTGGGAGGCAGCCGTGGTGGTGGGTGCTGCCTGCTGTGTGGTCTGTGCAGGGGGTGAGGTCTCCTTGTTGCAGCTGTGCTGCCCTGCTCCTGGAGGTGGGTTGCGGAGGCTGTCAATGAACTCTTGGAGGGCATCAGAAGCGAAGCTGTGGTGGTCCTCTTTGTCATCAGAGAAGAGAGGGTCAGGCTGCTCTGCAGGAGGTGTTGATTCTCCCTCTGTAATGTGAAGGGGAGATGCAGTTTAACAATGTGTTCACATGTATGTTGTCGCATTGTACATGTTTTCATGCAGACTGCATGACTGTTTACATTGTGGCTTTTTGGGAGGAGCTGCCTATTTGATGGGGGACAGTGAACGTTTCGACAACAGACGTGTGTGTGTTTGTACTTGTACATTATCAACTCACATTTTCCTGCAATGCCAAATGTGATTGGCCAGTGTCTACACCCAGTTGGCACCAGTTGTGTCCTGTGTTCTGTTGCAGGTGTTTTGCAGGTTTGTACCATTTTGTTGTCAGTGTTGATGTGCTCTGCATGTTATGTGTGTGTGCTGCTTTTTGGGGGAGTCGCCCCTGCAGCTCTGATTTTGCTGCTTCTTCTCCCTTTCATGCAGTGTGCACTGCAGTGCTTGTACAGTGCTGAGATGTTGCATACTTGGGTACATTGGTCTCTTGGTGGGAGTTGGGGTCTGGGGCATGGTTTGTCCGCAGATGTGCTCAGCACAATTGTGCATGTGTGCCATTGTGCCCATCTCCCCCCATACCCCCCAGTCCCTGGTCGTTACTCACCCTGGTGCTGTTGTGGCCGGTCATGGTGTGCAGTGTATGATCCCCCAACTCCTGCCACCGTCTCCCTTCTGATGACTGTGGACACCATTTCCTCCATGTCATCCAGCTCCTCCTGTGGCGCAGGACTCCCACCTCCAGTCTGTATTGCTGCCTTCGGGTTGTTGGTGAGTTTTAGCTTGGTTTTGGGCTTGACATCATTCCAGCGCCTCTTGACCTCTTCCATTGTCCTCTTCAGCACTCCCACTGCATTCAACTTGTCCATGATGGGCTTCCATAGTCCATTTTTGGTTGCCAATGACACAGTGGAGATGACGAACAGGTGTTGATGGTGTTCTACCACCTCCCTTATCAGGATCCTGTTTTCCTGCGGACTGGGGTTTTAGGTCTAATACTTATACCCCAAAATGTCTTAGTTCTCTTTGTGCAAGGGTCTCTGAGCGTAGTCCAAACCAGTTCTGTCCTCACTGGTGCAGTATGACCAAAGGAGGTGGAGACAGCATTGTGCAAGGAAGACAGGCCCTATTCAGGTGCAATGAAATCTCCTCCCACTACTCTAAATGAAGCCAAGCCTCATTCAGCTCAGCTTCAAATCATTCAGGAAGGGGAAAGCACACCTCAACCCCCCAGTGGATGTCTACAGTAAATTCAAATCCCCTACCCCTGTCACTCCAAAACCAGACAGTCAATAAACAAACAGGCTGAGACAAACCGGAAAGTAAAGGAAGAAAATGCCTACTTTCTAAAAGTAAAAGAAACAATTGATGGACAGAATGCTGGACAATGCAAACATTCATCGCCATTCACAAGGATCTGGGTTTAATCCATCATTCGTTTGCTCACCACATCTCCACAGTTTGGACCCAGCCATATGCAAATCATTCTTGACCCTGTTCCTTATGGGAACAGTCCAGGAAGTCTGAGCATACCGTTCCCACTTAGGACGACAAATGCAAAAGAAAGGATGCTTGTTTCCGGTCCAGGGAGGACCTGGCTTGGCAGTTTGGGCTGGCAAGGGAAGGCAATTCCAGTACTAAGCCACAGGTAAGGAGACATAACAACTTCTCCATTTTGTTTGTGTAGTTTTAGGGACAAACAGCAACCCTGCATCAGTGAATCAGAGAGTTCAAGCAGGGCAGAATTGCATTACTCTGTTTGACAGATATGAAAGGCCTCAGCATCACTCTGTGTGCTAGAATTTAATTCTGTACAAAATGGCAGCCAGTGCAATTCCTTCGAATGAAGGAAGAGAGATGCCCAGCGTGGAGTCTTACATGTCAATCCTACAGCCTGTTGATCAGGCAGGCCGAACTACAGGACATTTGCGTAATCCATACATGAAGGAATAAGTACATCGATCACCATTTTCTGTACAGAAGAAGGAAGTGAAAACTATTTTTTTTGGAGAAAGCTCAACAGAGCAAATCAGTATCCTACAACTGATACAATCTGAGGAGCAATATTCAAATAATTATGTATCTTGACTCCCAAGTTGCGAACAGCTCTTGCCGAAGGGGCTTGAGTATATATTTGATCTGGCCAGCACTCCATTACCTATTGAGGAGAGAGAGAACCAAACAGCAGATTTTTAGTTTTGTCTGTATTGCACTGAAGGCGACTGTCCCACATCTACTCAAAAACTACCCAAAACTGTTCCTAAGAACCTCCAACACATCAGTTGTGCCTTCTCCAAAGATAAGTATAACTTGGTATCACCTGTTCGGAGACAATATTCACCCCATAGGATTCTACCAGAGAAGCCAAAGGGGATATATAAATATTAAATAAAGTGGGGCTTAAGGCTGAGCCCTGCCTATCTCCAAATTTCAGGATGTTGAAATGAGATGAGTACAGGCCATCCAAACTGCTTGCCTCCTATTATCTAAAAAGGAACTAATATAAGAATGAGCCAAGCTTCCAACTCCAATGTTCTCTAATAGTTTGAAGAGGATGGCATGTGACACTGTGCAGAAGGCTGCTGATAAATCCAACAGGACCAAGGCAACCTGAGTTACTTGATGAAGCGCCAGCTTGATAACGTCAGTTACATACACCAATGACTTTTCCACACTGCAATGATTACATAAACCAGATTGTGAAGGCTATTATAGATTGAACTGTTGACAGTTAATCAGTTTTCCCAGGATTTTAGTTGCCATGGGAGAAGAAAGATGGGTCTAAAATCAAAAGGTTGAGATCTATCCTCTGAAGGTTTTTCAAGAGAGGGACAAGTCTAGCCTGTTTCCATCGAGATGGCACTATTGCTAAATTAATGAATGTAGGAAACAGGTGATTGAAAATAGGATTAATGGCCTTCAAAACCATTTTCAGGATTGTAGGACAAGGATTTTTGGGAAAACCAGACCCACATGCAAGAATGGCACGTTCGGAGTCTTTCAAAGACTCAAGCAAATTACAGGCAGTAAACATACCAGAAGATTGAGACCTTCTTTCAGTAAGCAATATAACCAGACATGATTCTAAATTTGAGACAATATAAAAAATGTTGTCTTAAATAAAAGTCAGATAACCTACTGCAGATGTCAGCATAGGCAGGTACCAGCAGCACAAAAGACGCAAGTTGGATACATGTTTCGATAATTTTAAAGATTTTATCTCAGCCTATTATCCACTAAAGATGTTTTGTCCTCCAAACCACGCAGCTTATGTGTTTTTTTAGGCCATGGTATTTTCATAGAGCCTCTCGATACTTGTTATTATCATCTGGAAGAGATTGTTTCCGCCATAGCCTCTGCAGTTACTTGTGAAATTTTGCTCATCCCTCAATGTCTCAGAGAGCCAAGGGGCAGAGTGGTTACGTCATCGATTGACAGAAGATCTGAAGGGGGCCACCATATTGGCCGTGTCTTGTAACCAGATATTAGTGGCTACTCAATATTTCTCAATATCCCCACAGATTATTGGGAGTGAGGTCACCATAAAGTGCTTCATCTCAAGAGACTTAACTTTATTCCAGGCACTATAGGAGCTGTATTTGGGCAGTGGTTCCCCAATCTTCTGCACCTTAACTTGAAGCCAGGAAAAGTAGACTACCAAAAGATCTGACCAAGACATGGTCAAAATGTTCCTGATCATTAAAGGGCCGTTCGAAAAGATTAGGTCAAAGATGTGGCCAGCCTGATGAGTTGGGGTAGTAACATATTGAATCAGATTAAAAGAGGCCAGCTTCTCCAGGAGCATGGCTGCCAGGGTCTCGGCTTTATTATCAATATGTAAATGAAAATATCCTAGAATGGTAAGAACTGGAGAGTGCAATGGGCAATAGCTTCCTCTAAAAGTTGAGAAAATCACCCTCATACCCCGGGGATGGATAGACCAATAGCACAGATTGTGTTTCAGATCCCTATGACTTCAGCACCTTTTAGATTCGGTATATCAAAGGAGAAACACTTAAAACAAACATTAAAAACAATAGCCCCTCTCCCCGTTGGCAGTTCTATCACCATGCACACATGATTAATCCGAAGGTAGGGCTATCGCAATGTGAGGGGTTGAACACTTGTTCATCCATATTTCTGTAAACTGGAGAAAAAAAATCAATCTCCTTCGCCAGATGTCCTGCTTCGCACTCACAAATAATAGAAATACAGCACTCCCCGATGGAGGCACACACACGACGTAGAAAGAAAAAACCTGGAAAGGTGTGTCACTCTCATAAAATGAGACACATCAAAAGACAGTTTTCAGAGTAAAGCGTGCAACACTCTCTAACAGAAAGGCTTTCCCAGATGTCAAATGAAACAACATGCAAATGTGCATATATATATGTATATGTTTATATGACCCGTGACCAAGGCGAGGTGATCACTGAAACGCGTTGGGTTTTTCCATCTCTCAAAGTTAACATGCTGGAATAAATTAATCCTTTATTGCAACAGAACGTGGATGTGGTGATTTTATCGGAGTGGAGTGCATTGGCAGAACGTGTTTTTGCTGTGAAAACTTGTAATTGACTACAGGATAACCTCTGACCCTGTTTTTGGACCGCTGTCATGGTGTCCCGGCATTTTCAGAGGAGGTGAAAACAGATGTTTATATGTATGTATATATATATATATTCACTGAAAAAACCATAGGTTTCACACCAGTTATAGTTAGGAGTTAGCATTTAAAAAACCTATTAAATTCACTGAAAAAACCATAGGTTTCACACCAGTTATAGTTAGGGATTAGCATTTAAAAAACCTATTCAATTCACTGGAAAAACCATAGGTTTCACACCAGTTTTAGTTAGCTTGAAATTTTACTGACATAAAACCATTGAAATTCCACGTTATAGTTAGTTGGACTCACTATAACTTGCGCGCCTGCAATGCACTGCTGATGACGTCACATATTACATCACTCATGACATGGTCAATGACATCACTCATGACATCACTGATGACACCATCCTTGTGACAGAGTGACAGACCTCCTTTCACTGTAAAGTAACCCTCTATATAGTCACTCATACATATATTCACTCATCATATGTAGTGAAACACCTATACATCCTGTTACACACCGACAGTCATCCAAAAGTTACTCACACACATAATCACACATGCAAATTAACTATTGAACATCCGCCAGGGATGCGTTCTAGCTCCCACCCTTTTTTCCCTTTACATCAATGGGGTGGTCGAGCACCTTCGGAAGCATCCTTCAGACGAACCATCCCTGGCTGGAGAGCGTATACCGACCCTCCTCTTTGCGGATGATACGCTGTTAATATCTAAATCTCCAATAGGATTACTAAACAACTTCCAATCCTTCTGTTCCAAGCGAGGCCTGGTAATCAACACTGATAAGACAAAATACCTTGTGTTGAACCCACCATCGAAAACAGTACACCCGCCTACCCTGAATGCAGAACCTCTGGGGAGGGTAGAAGTTTTCGACTACTTGGGCATTTGTTTGTCTCACAAAATGCATTGGGGCCCACACCTTGACAAGATGTTGCTGAACCACAAGAGAATAACGGGAGCCCTGCTGAAAGAACAACGATCTTGTGTAATTAGACCCATAGCTGCGGTTCTTGAAATCTACGCAGCTAAAGGGGTGAGCTCTGCTCTCTACGGGGCGGAGCTATGGGGTTCTTCTATCACCAACGAATTGCCAAAGTCCGAGAGGAAATTTTGCAGGGCGATTATGTCACTCCCGCAAGGCACTCCCATGGTTCCATTAATGCTGGATCTAGGCTCTCGTCCCATTGATGACCTAGCAAAATTACGTCCACTTTTGTTATGGGCACGCCTCTGGAGAGTCCGGGAACTTGGTAAATATGAGGAGGGCCTCTCAGAAATCATGTCTCTATCAGGGTATCACAAAATCAAATGGCTGGGAGACATGAAGACTTTGTTATTTAATTTGGGCCTGAAGGAAGCCTGGACAGATAGATCTTCTCCGCCAAAAGCAACCCTCAAAACTCTTTACTGGAACTGGGTTACATCACAAAGGAACTCCAATGAATCCCTGGGCAGACTTACCGAGGACTTTCTGAAATTTAAGGACCTACCGAAACGGGAACTGTACTTGGACATTATTGAAAAACCTTTTGATAGGGCCCTTTATTTTAAATTTAGAGCTGGAACTCTCCCCTTGCATGCCTTTACATCACGGTGGAAATCACCTGCGCAAACCACTGAATTTTGCCCAGTATGTACAAGCAGACCTGAGACAGTGGCGCACTTCATGTTTGAGTGCGGAGAGTATGCCCTGCCTAGGAAGAAATGGCTCATACACTTGTGCCGCCAGCTGGGCACTAGAAGTCATGTGGAGGCCTTACGCATATTAATGTCTGATAGCCGCACCTTGTATGCTTGTGTTCTAGCCAAGTTTTTAGCATGGGCCTGGTCCATTAGAGCCAAACGGCTTAAATCAACTGTTTAATTCTTTTTAAATAATTTAAGGAAAGCCCTTTTAAGTGAATAGCAACATTTTTTAAAGTATTTGCACACAAACTTTTTGCACATTTGTCCTCTTGTGTTGTTTTTTATTGTAAACTTTTATGATAAATTTTATCGAAATAAAGCCTTTTTGACTTGACTTGACTTGACTATTGAACATCAATTTATTTGCATATACAGCTATACACATGACAAATGATCAAATGCTAATTCCTAACTATAACTGGTGTGAAACCTATGGTTTTTTCAGTGAATTTCATAGGTTTTTTAAATGCTAATTCCTAACTATAACTGGTGAAACCTATGGTTTTTTCAGTGAATTTAATAGGTTTTTAAATGCTAATTCCTAACTATAACTGGTGTGAAACCTATGGTTTTTTCAGTGAATTTCATAGGTTTTTTAAATGCTAATTCCTAACTATAACTGGTGTGAAACCTATGGTTTGTTCAGTGAACTTCATAGGTCTTTTAAATGCTAATTCCTAACTATAACTGGTGTGAAACCTATGGAGCGCTCCCGGTGAGCGCCCCGGTGTGCGTACCGGGGCGCGCACTGGTGAGCGCTCCCCAAAAAAACGTGGGAAACGAAATTACATAAAAACCACTGGACAGACTTTCACCAAATATAGCATAGACCACATTTGATGGTATTCCATTGAGCCATTTGGGCTGTAGCCCTGTCTAAATTTCCTGAGGTAAATTACATGACAAAAACACATATGAAATTGGTGGAATTTGCAACCAATTAAAATATTACTTAAATTTTGTACTTTTATGTGCTGACATTTGATTGGTTAAGTACATGAATATATAAGAAAAATGACACTATATATATACACAAAATGAAACACTGATACTTATATTTAAATATTTAAAAATGACTCGCTAATATATGTATTCACTAAGATACACTTAATAAGCCAGTTAACCAATCAATTTTTTTTTTTTTAAAACATCCATTTAGACACTTATTTAAAAATGTATTCTTCCATCGACCTTTACAAATGCATATATAAAACATATTTATTTTACAGAAAGACACACATTCACTGGATGGTGTCATCAGTGATGTCATGAGTGATGTCACTGACCATGTCATGAGTGATGTAATATGTGACGTCATCAGCAGTGCATTGCAGGGGCGCAAGTTATAGTGAGTCCAACTAACTATAACGTGGAATTTCAATGGTTTTATGTCAGTAAAATTTCCAGCTAACTAAAACTGGTGTGAAACCTATGGTTTTTCAAGTGAATTGAATAGGTTTTTAAATGCTAATCCCTAACTATAACTGGTGTGAAACCTATGGTTTTGTCAGTGAATTTAATAGGTTTTTTAAATGCTAATTCCTAACTATAACTGGTGTGAAACCTATGGTTTTTTCAGTGAATTTCATAGGTTTTTTAAATGCTAATTCCTAACTATAACTGGTGTGAAACCTATGGTTTTTTCAGTGAATTTCATAGGTTTTTTAAATGCTAATTCCTAACTATAACTGGTGTGAAACCTATGGAGCGCTCCCGGTGCGCGCCCCGGTGCGCGTACCGGGGCACGCACTGGTGAGCGCTCCGAAAAAAAATGTGGGAAACGAAATTACATAAAGACCACTGGACAGACTTTCACCAAATATAGCATAGACCCTACTACATACCAGTCCCTACCATTATCCCACATTTGATGGTATTCCATTGAGCCATTTGGGCTGTAGCCCTGTCTAAATATCCTGAGGTAAATTACATGACAAAAACACATATGAAAGTGTTGGAATTTACAACCAATTAAAATATTACTTACATTTTGTACTTTTATGTGCTGACATTTGATTGGTTAAGTACATGAATATATAAGAAAAATGACAGGGAAACACAGCCATTTTGACTAATACTACCTGAGGTACATTTTGATTGAACTTTGACAGAAAACTTCAACTACTTTGAAAAAGGTAAGTTGTTAATTTGAAAGGGGAACTATGTTGTGCACTTTAAGTTAATTTGGGAAAACGTTTTCTGATAGTTATATTCTTTCCCTGTGTAATAGTTATAGATTGAGATAGGCTTCTCTGTTATAATTATGGATTGAGTTAGGCTTCTCTGGTATAATTATGAATTTACTTAGACTTCATCACATGCACTTTTTAATAGTTCTACTTCCTGCCTGAAACCATACACTGCCCAAAAATTACTTCACTGTTAAAAACTCAGAAGTACCTGTCTAAACTTAAACCCAACAGTACCCTAACTCTACTAATATAGTTAATTTTTATGCAATTTTCAGAAAGAAAATGGAAGGAGAAAAACAAGCAAACGTTACTTCTATCGAAGTAAAGGTGGAAAATCCAGAAGAGCAAAAAGATAAAGTTGATTTCATGGATGACTCTTTGGACCAACAGTTAATAGAATGTTTGGAACAAATGGAATCATGTACTTATAATTATGAGGAAATACCGGACAATATTATGTTACAAGTTTTATTAAATTATGAAAAAGAATCAGAAGAATACATTTATATTTAATAATTTTAAATTGTTTGAGACAATATTCATTTTTATATGTAATTCATGAAGTATTACCAAAATGATTATATTATAAAATGAGACTTATAGTATACTGTGCAACTTTTTTGTGTTACAGAGTAAGTTTACTCATAGTTACTACCTTTCTCCCACTATATTATCTCCTATGTGTATTTTACATCTCTTTTTCATCATAAGGGAGCAGGATAGACTACCCATGATCCCCTAGGACTTCTCAGGGAGTGCTTGAAGGATCTGTTTCTGCTTTCCTGACAGACTATGTTATGGATTCCATATACCACAATAACTTCTATAACAACATGCAAGATATCTACAGAGGAGACAGTATACATTAAATTTAAGTCTCTGCATTGGTACCTACATGTAGGTACTTAAATAAATAAAAAAAAACAACAAAAAGAAAATTTATTTAAAACAGCTACTTTTTTTTAAACTGTCATTCTTTTTCCCCATGGTACGCTCCCTGGTCCGCTCCCCGGTGCGCATACCAGGCGCTCCCCCTGCGAAAATCAAAAAAAAATAAAAATTGGGCCCCCACATCAAACCTGGGGGGTCAGGGTGGGGGGTCTACTCTGCCCCTTTATGGTCAATTCCTCCTTTGTTTTTGCCACCTCTTGTGTGTCGATCCTACCGAGACACAAGATGGTGGCCGCTCCGGACTGTTTGGAATGTTTACGGACACCCGAGAGCCAATCAGCTTTCCGCACGCAAGTCGCGTAGATATATATATTTTTTTGAACCTAAATTACTCAAAATCCACTGGAGCACATATCTTGAGACATAGCAAAGGCACATCGGGCTACCAGTCCCTACAATTTTGCCAAGTTTGGTGGAAATCCATTCAGCTGTTCGGGCTAAAAGTGAGTTTGACCGCCCTATGGAAATTAACATGGGGAAAACACGTTTTGGGACCCCCCTTTTATCTCCGCCCCCGCTTGATGAATCCCCCCCAAACTTGCAGGAAAGGACCGGAGCTCCGCGAGGCACATTTGAGGAAATTTTCAGGCACATTCGTCAACCGACGCCAAAGTTATTCACAATAGAATTTTGAGATTTTGCATTGAAAAAAATCCTAACTACAACTACCTAGTGGCGACCGCCAGTAGGTAATATATATATATATATATATATATATATATATATATATATATATATATATATATATATATATATATATATTCACTGAAAAAACCATAGGTTTTAGGGGTGTTATAGTTAGCTGGACATTTCACTCATACAAAACCATTGAAATTCCTCCGTTATAGTTAGTTGTACTAACTGTAACTCTCGCGCCCGCAATCCACTGGTGATGATGTCACATATTACATCATTCATGACATGGTCAATGACATCACTGATGACATCTCAAATGACATCACTGATGACATCATCCACGTGACAATCAGATACACTTTATCGTACACTACTATAATCTTTCATCACTCACTGTAAAATACAGAGTACCATATTTGAATCCATTGACACACCAATACAAGAATCTAAAAACCCACTCAGGCATTGCTAGATCTACACAAGCATGTAATCAGTTACCTATAGATTCACTCATACATGCTGTCAATGATAGATAGAACACTATCAAATATACTTATACATCTATAAAAAAAAAAAAATATATATATATATATATATATATATATACCAGTTATAGTTAGGAATTAGCATTTAATACCTCCATCGTGAGGACAGCAGCGGAGCCAGCCTCTACCTCCCAGCACTCGCCAAACATGTTGCGGAATAACTTCCTTGATCACTGGCAACAGAAGGACGAACACCTGCAATGAGTTAGGAACGGCTCTTTATTCAAGTAAGTTCCGCCCCAGTGGGCGTGGAGGTCTGGCCGAGTAGGCCTGTGCACTGTTGCATCATGGTCTTTGTTGTTCCGCTCATTAAAAACCAAGTGGGGGCATGGCTTCGCGAGCGGCAATGGCGGTCGCAGCTTGTTAGAGCTCCCGCCGGCCCGCACTTGATCCGGCTAATTATCCTGGCCCCCGAACCCACTACACAGAACCCTTGTGGTGCAGACATTACTGGTGGTGCCAGGGATCCTCCGGTGCCGTCGGCAGAGATCCTGGGTGCTCAGACGCACCAGAACACGGTAACGAAGAGTGAGGCCTTGCATGCCGGAGTGACGCCGGGACCTCGATTTTGGAGATCCCCGGCCGGACGGCCTCTGGGTGGGACGGCTGGCCCACCGCTTGCCGTTGACCCTCGCTGCCCTGAGGGCCAAGAGACATCCGACGATCCTCTTCCTGGGGCCCCGCTGGAGGGGTGTGCTTTCCTGGCGCTGTGACCCTGCCTGCTCGGCTGCGGCGGCCCTGTGTCCTGGGTGCAGCCGCGGCCTCGAGTTTCGTGACCCCCGCCGCGGGAGCTTTCACCCGCACCTGCTGGGACACTGCTATACCCGGAGCGACCCTCCCCTGCTGCCTACACACAGTGGAAGCCCCGAAGGCGGCTGGACGATAGCGGGCAGCCCGGAGCGCCTTGGCTGGCTGCGTGCCTAGAAGAAAACTGTGAGTACCCCCCCCTGGGTCCCTGGGCACTGCAGGAGTTTGGGCTAATGCTGTAGCGCCCACAATTTGTAGCGGAGGAACACTGCCCAGCCCGCAGGGAGTAGGGAGCGCTGACTGTTGGCGAGTGGGGAACTGGTATCGGGGCCTGCCTGGACCTGGCTTGGGCACGGGATTCCATCAGAGAAACGACCGTCCGGCCCCCATAGTGGAAGGGTAGCTACTGCGTGGTCCTCCCCTGATAGACTTAGCGGAGGTGCTTGGGGCCCCTGCGCTGCCATCTCTACATACATAGTTGTCGACTCACGAGGAACTTGCAGTCATGACCAGGGGTGGTGGCGGTCTCACCAAGCAGGCGACAATAGACAAGTTCACCGGGCCCAGTGGGGGCCCTGGATCATCAGGAGGTGGACAGCAAGGAGGGGGGCCGGACAACGCAGCACTTATGGCGGCCATCACCCAGTCAAGGGACATGCTGGATGCAAAAATAGGTGCAGTGGGTGCAGATGTCACCCTATTGCGCCAAGACTTGCGGAATGCCGTAGCACGGATCACAGAGGCCGAATCCAGGGTGTCGGTAGTGAAGGACGACATAGGCACCCTCAAGAAGAAAATGGCGGCAATGGAAACTGCGCAACGGGGCCTAGCGCTCCGAGTAGAGGATGCTGAAGGGCGCGCACGCCGCAACAACCTCCGTTTCATTGGCTTTCCGGAACGATGCGAGAAGGGTAACATGGAACAATTCCTCACGCAGTGGCTGGGAACCTGGCTGCCCCCGGGGGCTTTATCCAACTGCTTCATTATCGAACGCGCACACCGCGCCTTGACACAAATGCCACCGGAAGGCGAACGGCCCAGGGCAGTAATTGCTAGACTTCTGAACTATCATGACCGAGATGTCATTCTGAGGGAAGCAAGAACCAGAGAGGCTCTTCTTTATGAAAATCGAAAGATAATGATCTTCCCTGACTATACGAAGCTAGTGCAGCAGCAGCGCCAATTCTTTATGGCCGCAAAAGCGAAACTACGAGGACTCAAACTCCAATACTCTCTGCTGTACCCAGCGCGCCTGAGGGTGATTTTCCAGTCACAAACACTATTTTTCGACACTCCGGAAGACCTCTTCAAATGGACCGACGAAACGGTGAGGATCAGGCCGAATTCTCAGCCGGGACTGAACCCGGGCTCTTCGAGGGGGTCATCGCAGGAACGGGGAGGCCAGACGACCAAGAACAGAAGGAACCAGCGATCTAAGTCACGAAAGCGGTCGGCCTCCGTCGGCGGCACCCAGGACAGTGGTAGAATTGGTGACTCGGATCATTCTGGAACAGATCATGACCAGCTATGAAGACTCGACGCCCCTCTGTACACTTGGCGTTATGGGTTCTGGCTCACGGCAACAAGGGCCCTTGAGGCTCGCTAGACTGGTAGCGTCATGGCTGCCTCAAGATTGGATTGTGGCCGATCACTGAACATGGGTGGGGTTGTGGGATGGGGTTCGGGGACTACATATGAGGGGCTACTGCTCTCTTACTGATGTGGGAGGTACTGGGGGAGTAGGGATAAAGCTACTGCTTTCTGGGGAGTTGGGATCCATTGGCATGGCTGATTCTGGGCCCTCTGTTTTGGTCTCGGGGTTACCCATACCGCGACAGGTACTTCATGGTTTTTTGAGGTATAGGTGGGGGGGAGGGGGGGTGCGGGTGGCCAGGAACGAGGCCGCTGTGTTGGGACTGAGACATGTTCAGGAATGTGAAGACAATAAGTTGATGGTTGGTTTTGGGGTTTGGGGTAGGGCGAGAGTTGCTCGCCATGTTATCTTGGGGTTCTGGGGTGGGAGGGTGGGACTGCATGTGTGTTTTGCAATGGTGTTCATTACAGTGCGCGATGAGTGGCAATGGCGTGGACGACCTGTTTGGTGGGTCCCAATTGATGATGGCTGAAACGACTCATAGACTCCCCGAGGCGTCTCTGCGAGTGATCACGTGGAATGTCAGGGGGATGCTAGACAAGATTAAGCATGGGGCGGTGTTGCGCTGGGGGAAGAGAGAGAGTGCTGATGTATTCTTGCACCAGGAAACCCACATGATGGGTTCGAAGGTGCTGGGTCTACAGAGGTTCGGCTATCATCAGGTATTTCATGCCGGATTTTCCCGGGGATCCAGAGGAGTGGCCATTTTGATACATCGCAGGGTGGCCTACGTCCATGAGAAGCAGTGGGTGGACCCACAAGGCCGCTATATTTTTGTCAAGGGCATGGTAGGCACTGAATCTGTGGTCTTTGGGAGTGTCTATGTCCCCCCCCCTGCAGTGGGCCCTGGCTGAGAAGCTGTTCACGGTGTGGGAGGACATCCCCGAATCCCTGGCGTGGTTGGGGGTGATTGGAATGATGTGATGGATGTGAGTGTGGATCGCCGGCGGCGCCAAGAAGTAGGTGAGACCACCCCCCCCCCTCATACCAGACTGCATGCTATGACTGAGGGACTAGGCTGGACGGATGCCTGGAGACATATGCACCCTACAACACGCGAGTATGTATCTGCTGTGCATGGCTCCTACTCAAGATTGGACTATATGTTTGTGCCTGGTAACTGCTTGTGTAGAGTAAAGAGTGCTGACATCTTGCCGAGGGGCCTGTCCGATCACTCCCCAGTATCGGTTAGGGTGGAACTCCGTAGACAACGCCAGCCATTTAGATGGAGGATGTCCTCGTGGCATCTCCAACAGCCTGCCTATGTGAAACACTTGCGCGAAGCAATAGACCTATATTGGCGAGAAAACCTAGTTGGAGACATCGACGCAGGGGTGGTATGGGAAGCCATGAAGCCTACTATACGAGGAGTAGACATCGCGTGGTGTTCCGCGGCCCAACAGAAGCGTCGGGAAATGATCACAGAAGCGGCCGCACAGGTGGAAACCTTAGAACAACAAAACCGGGTGGGGGGTGATGAAGCCGGGCTACGGCTGCTGCTCCAGGCTCAACAAACCTATGCATCTGTCCTGCTCGATGAGGCAAAACAGGCGTGGCTGGCCACGCGCAGTAGAATATACCAGTGGGGGGATAAGTCATGTACGAGGCTCCATAGACTCTGCCAACATAACCTCCAGCCGCTTACTTTGCCGGGCCTCACGTCCGACGACGGCGAGGTCCTTACTGACCCAGTCGAGCTAGCAGCGAGTTTTGCCACATACTTCGCAACTCAGTACGCCCCATGCGACCATCTATCGGCTGACGAGGTTTCCAACTTTATTGATGGCATGCCCCCTAAGGCGGTGTCGGATGAGACCAAGAGGGCCCTCGATGCACCCCTCACAGCTGAGGAACTGGGCGATGCCCTGGGACAGCTTAATGCTGGGAAGGTCCCTGGCCCAAGTGGCTACCCGAGCGAGTATTACAAGAAGTTTCATATACAACTGGGGTCCCATTATCACCGGGCTCTCGAGACGGCGCGTGAACAGGGCACACTGCCCCAAGACTGGCGACATGCCGAGATTGTAGTTTTTCAGAAACCAGGTAGACCCCCAGAGAGACACGACTCGTATCGCCCCATTTCATTACTCAATATTGAGGCTAAGGTCCTGGCTAAGGCCCTGGCGAATCGATTATCCCTGCATATAACAGACCTAGTGCATCCGGACCAGGCAGGGTTCATGCCTCGTAGAGCGACGCGGCATAACATCCGGCGCGCACAGGCAGCGATTGACGCCATGGGAGCCACAGGGGAACAAGCGGCTCTGTTGCTGGCTGATATCAACAAGGCCTTTGACTCCGTCAGTTGGACATATCTTTTTGCACTTTTGCCCCGTCTCAATCTAGGCCCAGTCTTCTTGTCCTATATCAAGCTCCTATACACGGACATTACGGCCTCGGTACGTGTTGCGGGAGCGGTGTCGGAGACATTTCACATTGGACGAGGGACCCGAAAGGGGTGCCCACTCTCCCCCTATCTATTCGCTCTGGTCATGGAGCCACTGGCTGCCTGGGTGCGTATAGATGCACAAATGCGGGGCTTTGTATGGAACGACAACTTATCGGATAGGATTTTGCTTTATGCGGACGATGTCCTCTTCTTTCTTACCGACTTGCAGCGCTCGGGACCGCGCGTACTAGAAATTATGCGAATCTTTGGGGAAGTCTTGGGCCTTTATCTGAACCTGCGGAAATCTACGCTGTGGGTGCTGAGTGGGGACACCGCAACGGGTCCCTGGGCATCGGGACTACAGGTAGCTATGAATGGCCTGAAATATCTGGGGGTGTTCCTGTCGGAGTCGGCGAACGTTGCCTGGGAACGCAACATAGTGCCCGTTTGGGACCGGGTTCAGACTGATATCAAAACTTGGTCTCGGATGCCCCTGTCTATATTTGGCAGATCTGCGATTTTTAAGATGGTCGCGTTCCCGCGTCTCCTCTACCAATTGCAGAATCATCCATATCCAGTTGCACCCCGGTAGTTCCGACAGATCAACTCGGTCTTGGGCCGCTTTCTATGGGCTGGGGGGGCAGCCAGAGTAGCACTGCGTACATGCTTCTTGTCCACTTACTGTGGAGGTCTGGCCACCTCGGATCTACTGTCCTATTACCAAGCTGCTCATCTGCTAATCCTGAACGAATGGTGGTATGGCGACGGCGGGGATCCAGCATATGCCCTGGAACGCGCAATGATGGGCGACAATACACTCCACACAATCCTATACTCGGCCCGTTTGCGCCGGAAGCTACCGAGGGTCACAAGACTCGTCTTTGCTGTATGGCGACAGGCCCTGCGCCGCATGGGCTGGTGGGGTCGACTGACCGCTGAGACGCCGCTATAGCATAACGGCCTGCTACCTGAATTGTCGGCCTTACGACGGCTGGCCTTCGACGGCTGGGACGCGATTGGGATCTCACAGCTAGGACATGTGATGTCCGGGTCAACGCTCAAGTCCTTTCAGGCGCTCAGCACCGAATTTAATATGCCCCAGCCCCAATTCTTTAGGTACTTACAATTCAGACACGCACTAATGCCCAGCATTGCCAATGTTGACCCGCTTCCTGAATTTAGTCCAATTGAGGCGAAAGTCTTTATGGGAGACCTGGGGTCTAGAAAGTCTCTCGTATATATCAGACAATGGTCACACATTGTTCCTCCACCCTTCTTTCATTAAAGACGACCTGGGAAGCCGATATTGGCCCCCTAGATGAAGATGATTGGAGGGAGGCCCTAGAGACCCCTAGGGGGGCAGCCATCGCCATACGGTTTAGACTAATCCAATTCAAACTTCTCCTTAGAGCCTACTACACCCGTGAGCGTCTGTGGAAAGCAGGCTTGATTGGATCCCCGGAATGTTTGCGCTGTGGTGATGCAGTGGGCACTTTGCTTCACATGGTATGGTCGTGCCCTAGGCTGGTTGGCTTCTGGAGGGGTGTGTGGGGCTGCCTGTCGGAGGTACTGAGTTGGACTCTTCCTCGCACTCATCGCCTGGGCCTACTCCACATCCTAGAGGGGGTTGGTGGAAACATATACAAACGTCACTTGTTGCTCCTGGGGCTGGTAGTGGCCAAAAGAGACTTGGCTCGAGCGTGGAAAGATGTGAGAGCCCCCCCCTGAGTGCATGGAGAGCCGGAATGGACTTTTGTATGGGTCTAGAGCGACCGATCTTTGAAGCACGAGGGTGCCCCCGCAAACATTTTAAGGTATGGAAGAGGTGGGCTGATTATAGGGGGTTGACACTGGACCCTCCGGCAGAACTAGAAGAGGATCTTTAGTCCCCTGATGTACGCAAGTCCTTGCAATACGCCATGAGTAACATGTCACGAGTAAACACCGTAGCAAATTGTACACACGTGCACGGGGTTAGGGTGGGGCACAGGGGAGGGTGTGGGAGGGTTGGGTAGTTGGGGTTGGTAGGGGTAGGGGAGGGGGTAGCTGTGTTCTCTTATAAATGATTTCTATTGCCTCATTGATTGGACACTTGGTCCTACACTGAAACTGTACCAAAATGCTTGGTGGTGTTCTCCTGATTGTGGGGAGCCACGCGTATTACTTGCCTGATCATACGAATAAAACTTGTTGTGAAAGAAAAAAGCCAAGTGGGTGCCGCTGGACGCCTCCCATCAAGTCAATGTTAACCCCAGTGGGTTTGTTGTGGGGTAAGTTCATGGCACCACCACCAATACAAATGTCACTCACAGTTGTGTGCCCCCGGTCCACAAAAGGTCTCCAAATGAGAGACCAAGGATCCGCTCTGTCAGCGTCGGGCCCCTCCGCGACCGGACTGGCCGCTAAACACGAAAAAACACTGCTTGCCCTCTTTGGAAAGGCCACACACGGGGGTTAATACCTCCATCGTGAGGACAGCAGCGGAGCCAGCCTCTACCTCCCAGCACTCGCCAAGCATGTTTCGGAATAACTTCCTTGATCACTGGCAACAGAAGGACGAACACCTGCAATGAGTTAGGAACCCCTCTTTATTCAAGTAAGTTCCGCCCCAGTGGGAGTGGAGGTCTCGCTGAGTAGGCGTGTGCACTGTTGCATCATGGTCTTTGTTGTTCGGCTCATTAAAAACCAAGTGGGTGCCGCTGGACGCCTCCCATCAAGTCAATGTTAACCCCTGTGGGTTTGTTGAGGGGTAAGTTCATGGCACCACCACCAATACAAATGTCACTCACAGTTGTGTGCCCCGGTCCACAAAAGGTCTCCAAATGAGAGACCAAGGATCCGCTTTGTCAGCGTCGGGCCCCTCCGCGACCGGACTGGCCGCTAAACATGAAAAAACACATGTTGGCCTCTTTGGAAAGGCCACACACGGGGGTTAATACTTCCATCGTGAGGACAGCAGCAGAGCCAGCCTCTACCTCCCAGCACTCGCCAAACATGTTTCGGAATAACTTCCTTGATCACTGGCAACAGAAGGACGAACACCTGCAATGAGTTAGGAACGCCTCTTTATTCAAGTAAGTTCCGCCCCAGTGGGCGTGGAGGTCTCGCCGAGTAGGAGTGTGCACTGTTGCATCATGGTCTTTGTTGTTCCGCTCATTAAAAACCAAGTGGGTGCTGCTGGACGCCTCCCATCAAGTCAATGTTAACCCCAGTGGGTTTGTTGAGGGGTAAGTTCATGGCACCACCACCAATACAAATGTCACTCACAGTTGTGTGCCCCCGGTCCACAAAAGGTCTCCAAATGAGAGACCAAGGATCCGCTTTGTCAGCGTCAGGCCCCTCGGCGACCGGACTGGCCGCTAAACACGAAAAAACACAGGTTGCCCTCTTTGGAAAGGCCACACACGGGGGTTAATAGCTCCATCGTGAGGACAGCAGCGGAGCCAGCCTCTACCTCCCAGCACTCGCCAAACATGTTTCGGAATAACTTCCTTGATCACTGGCAACAGAAGGACGAACACCTGCAATGAGTTAGGAACCCCTCTTTATTCAAGTAAGTTCCGCCCCAGTGGGAGTGGAGGTCTCGCTGAGTAGGCGTGTGCACTGTTGCATCATGGTCTTTGTTGTTCGGCTCATTAAAAACCAAGTGGGTGCCGCTGGTTGCCTCCCATCAAGTCAATGTTAACCCCTGTGGGTTTGTTGAGGGGTAAGTTCATGGCACCACCACCAATACAAATGTCACTCACAGTTGTGTGCCCCGGTCCACAAAAGGTCTCCAAATGAGAGACCAAGGATCCGCTTTGTCAGCGTCGGGCCCCTCCGCGACCGGACTGGCCGCTAAACACGAAAAAACACAGGTTGCCCTCTTTGGAAAGGCCACACACGGGGGTTAATACCTCCATCGTGAGGACAGCAGCGGAGCCAGCCTTTACCTCCCAGCACTCGCCAAACATGTTTCGGAATAACTTCCTTGATCACTGGCAACAGAAGGACGAACACCTGCAATGAGTTAGGAACGCCTCTTTATTCAAGAAAGTTCCGCCCCAGTGGGCGTGGAGGTCACGCCGAGTAGGCGTGTGCACTGTTGCATCATGGTCTTTGTTGTTCCGCTCATTAAAAACCAAGTGGGTGCCGCTGGACGCCTCCCATCAAGTCAATGTTAACCCCAGTGGGTTTGTTGAGGGGTAAGTTCATGGCACCACCACCAATACAAATGTCACTCACAGTTGTGTGCCCCGGTCCACAAAAGGTCTCCAAATGAGAGACCAAGGATCCGCTTTGTCAGCGTCGGGCCCCTCCGCGACCGGACTGGCCGCTAAACACGAAAAAACACATGTTGGCCTCTTTGGAAAGGCCACACACGGGGGTTAATACTTCCATCGTGAGGACAGCAGCAGAGCCAGCCTCTACCTCCCAGCACTCGCCAAACATGTTTCGGAATAACTTCCTTGATCACTGGCAACAGAAGGACGAACACCTGCAATGAGTTAGGAACGCCTCTTTATTCAAGTAAGTTCTGCCCCAGTGGGCGTGGAGGTCTCGCCGAGTAGGCGTGTGCACTGTTGCATCTTGGTCTTTGTTGTTCCGCTCATTAAAAACCAAGTGGGTACCACTGGGGTTAACATTGACTTGATGGGAGGCGTCCAGCGGCACCCACTTGGTTTTTAATGAGCGGAACAACAAAGACCATGATGCAACAGTGCACACGCCTACTCGGCGAGACCTCCACGCCCACTGGGGCGGAACTTACTTGAATAAAGAGGCGTTCCTAACTCATTGCAGGTGTTCGTCCTTCTGTTGCCAGTGATCAAGGAAGTTATTCCGAAACATGTTTGGCGAGTGCTGGGAGGTAGAGGCTGGCTCCGATGCTGTCCTCACGATGGAGGTATTAACCCCCGTGTGTGGCCTTTCCAAAGAGGGCAACCTGTCTTTTTTCGTGTTTAGCGGCCAGTCCGGTCGCGGAGGGGCCCGACACTGACAAAGCGGATCCTTGGTCTCTCATTTGGAGACCTTTTGTTGACCGGGGGCACACAACTGTGAGTGACATTTGTATTGGTGGTGGTGCCATGAACTTACCCCTCAACAAACCCACTGGGGTTAACATTGACTTGATGGGAGGCGTCCAGCGGCACCCACTTGGTTTTTAATGAGCGGAACAACAAAGACCATGATGCAACAGTGCACACGCCTACTCGGCGAGACCTCCACTCCCACTGGGGCGGAACTTACTTGAATAAAGAGGCGTTCCTAACTCATTGCAGGTGTTCGTCCTTCTGTTGCCAGTGATCAAGGAAGTTATTCCGAAACATGTTTGGCGAGTGCTGGGAGGTAGAGGCTGGCTCCGCTGCTGTCCTCACGATGGAGGTATTAACCCCCGTGTGTGGCCTTTCCAAAGAGGGCCACCTGTGTTTTTTTATATATATTACCTACTGTACCTACTGGCGGTCGCCAGTAGGTATATATAGTTAGGATTTTTTTCCTATGGGATTTCTGAAAATTCTATGTCGAATAACTTTGGCGTTTGTGGACGGAATTGACTGAAATTGTCAGGAAAATGGCACATTTTGTCTCTGAGCAGCCCCTGAAATTTTGAGGGGGTTTCGTCAAGGGGGGGCCGAGAAAAAAGGGGGGTCCCAAAACGCGTTTTTCCCATTCATTTTTCCATAGGGCGGTTGGAATCACTTTTAGCTCGAACGGCTGAATGGATTTACACAAAACTTGGCAAAATTGTAGATATGGTTTGCCCGACGTGCCTTTGCTATGTCTCAATATATGTGCTCCAGTGGATTTTGAGAAATTAACGTTTTAAAAAACAGATATATCTGTGACAGCGCTCCGGTTAGCGCCCCGGTTCGCATACCTGACGCGTAACGGAACTTCGCGAAGCGAAGCTGATTGGCTCTCCGGTGTCTGTCAACATTCTAAACAGTCCGGAGCGGCCGCCATCTTGTCTCTCGGTAGGATTGAGAGACAAGAGGTGGTGAAAAACGAAGGGGGAAATGAAGGAAAGGGGGCAAGGTAGACCCCTCCTGACCCCCTAGGATTGATGAGGGGCATATTAAAGTGCCCCGCGGGGCAAAAAAAAAAATATATATGTTTGCGATTTTTCGCCGTAGAGGCGCGAACCAGGCAACTAACCGGGCAGCTAACCGGGCAGCTAACCGGCAGCGTAACAGGAGTCTGAGGAGAAGCTGATTGGCTGTCAACATTGTAAACAGTCCGGAGCGGCTGCCATCTTGTCTCTCGGTAGGATCGAGAGACAAGAGGTGGTGAAAAACGAAGGGGGAAATGAAGGAAAGGGGGCAAGGTAGACCCCTACTGACCCCCTAGGATTGATGAGGGGGATATTAAAGTGCCCTGCGGGGCAAAAAATAAATAAAACATTTTTTGCGATTTTTCTACGTAGAGGCGCTTCCCGGTACGCGAACCGGGCAGCTAACCGGCAGCGTAACGGGAGTCCGCCATCTTGTGTTTTTGGAGCGTCCGGTTTGCGTACCGGGTAAATGTAAATGTACATGTATTTATATAGCGCAAATCGCCCACATCGCAGGCATCTATGCGCTTGCTTAGGGAACCCGTCCTGGTATTCCCCTGTGAGATAACCCCGGCAGGGTACCCACAAGGTGAAAGCCAGGCATCCCGCCGCGAGGGGCCGTTGTGGAGATTAAGCAAGCTATTGCCCAGAGTCGCAGAGTGTGAACCCGTGAGTCAAGTAGGCACCGGAGCGAGAATTATCGAGTCCGTGGAATTATTGAGCCCAACCCCCGTTGAGGCGGGGAATTGAACCCTGGTCCAGGGCCGATCTCAGCTTCCAGGTCTGCCGCCTCTAACCCCTGAGCCACACTTCTCCATTCCGTTAAATAACCAATACCAAATTTACAAACGTAAAACCAATGAAATTCCATATATAGATAGTTGCACTAACTATATATTTCGCGCATCCGCAATCCAATGCTGATGATGTCAAATATTACATCATTCATGACATGGTCAGTGACATCACTGATGACATCACTGATGACATCTCAAATGACATCACTGATGACATCACTGATGACATCTCATTTAACATCAATAATCACACCACTGATGATATACTTCATGTGATAATACAATGCACCTCCTTACACTCTAATATAACCTCTGTTACACCTAGTGTAAAATACAGAGTATCATTTTTGAAACCATTGACACACGAATAACATTTACTACATACGCACTCACTGATTCCTACGTCTACACACACATTCACTCATTCACCCATACAATCACTCGTACATACAGTCACTCATCATTACAACACTATCATATGCACTCATACACCAATACAGACACTCACACTCTGCCACTCATCCATGGAGTTACTCACACACCTAGTCAGTCCTGTAAAGAATCAATCACACTTTGATTTCTTCATCTATACAGTTAAACACAGAACAGCTTACATTTTCACAGATATACTAACACATACTTACTCACTTATACAATCAAATCCTTCATCCATACTCTTATATATCCACTCATTCTTCAATATGTAAAATATATTTAAACTAAAGAAAAACACACAGACACTGGATGATGTCATCAGTGATGTCATTTGAGATGTCATCAGTGATGTCATCAGTGATGTCACTGACCATGTCATGAATGATGTAATATGTGACATCATCAGCATTGGATTGCGGATGCGCGAAATATATAGTTAGTGTGGAATTTCATTCGTTTTATATCAATAAAATGTCCAGCTAACTATATATGGTCTGTAACCTATGGTTTTTTCAGTGAATTTTCAAGGTTTTGTAAATGCAAATTCCTAACTATATATGGTCTATAACCTATGGTTTTTTCAGTGAATATATATATATATATATTACCTACTGGCGGTCGCCAGTAGGTATATATAGTTAGGATTTTTTCCCTATGGGATTTCTGAAAATTCTATGTCTAATAACTTTGGCGTTTGTGGACGGAATTGGCTGAAATTTTCAGAAAAATGGCACATTTTGTTTCTGAGCAGCCCCTGCAAATTTGGGGGGGGGGTCGGCAAGGGGAGGTGGAGAAAAAAGGGGGGTCCCAAAACGCGTTTTTCCCATGTTAATTTCCATAGGGCGGTTGGCCTCACTTTTAGCCCGAACGGCTGAATGGATTTGAACGAAACTTGGCAAAACTGTAGGGACTGTTAGCCCGATGTGCCTTTGCTAGGTGTCAATATATGTGCTCCAGTGGATTTTGAGAAATTAACGTTTAAAAAAAGATATATATCTGTAACAGCGCTCCGGGTAGCGCTCCGGTTCGCGTACTTTTCGCGTAACGGAACTTTGCGATGCGAAGCTGATTGGCTCTCTGGTGTCTGTCAACATTCTAAACAGTCCGGAGCGGCCACCATCTTGTCTCTCTGTAGGATCGAGAGACAAGAGGAGGCCAAAACAAAGGGGGAAATTACCATAAGGGGGCATAGTAGATCCTCGTTGACCCCCTAGGTTTTATGTGGAGGTTTTAAAAGGGCCCAGCAGGGCAAAAAAAAAATTATTATTTTTTTTTTGCGTGGTGAGCGCCTAGTCCGCGAACCGGAAAGCGTTCTGGGCAGCGTACTATAAGGATAAAAGAATGATAGACTTTTCAAATACTGTATGTTAATTGTTTGTTGTTTTTGTTGTTTTTTTTTGTTTTCTTTATTTTTGAAGCATTTTGTTTTATTTTGATTGTGTTTCATAATTCATTAAACTTTCTAACATTTCATTGTCAGAAATTTCAAAATTGTCAGTGAATATATTTTGAAGTCTATGAGGGAGTAAAATGTCCTCATTTTTAAGCAGGTTATCCACTGCTTCCACACATTGTAGTAGTTCCTGGTCCCTACTTTCATCCATAAATTCATCAATGTTTCCTTGGCTGCTCTCTTGCAGTACAATTTTAAATTGAACTTGCTGCTCGCCTTCCATTTTGCCTGAAATTTGGATTAAAAATATATATTAGTAGAGATAGGGCACTGTTGGGATTAATTTTAGATAGGCAGTTTTTATCAGTGAATTTATCTTTTGACAGTGTATAGTATCAGAGTGTAAATAGGACTATAAAAAAGTGTATGTGATTTAACCAAGAGAAGTCTAACTCCATCCATAACTATAACAGAGAAGTCTATCTAAATCTATAACTACTACAGAGGGATAGTATATAACTATCAGAAAAAGTCTACCATATTAAGTTATAGTGCACAATATGCTTCAGTTTTAAAAATAACAACTTACCTTCACAAACAAGTTGAAGTGTTTAGTAACTATTCAAATGTAATGTACAACAAGAAGTAGCAGTCAAAATGGCTGTGTTTTCTTCTCTTCCTTTATATATATTCAGGTATATAACCAATCAAATGTCAGGTAATAAAAGTAGAAAATGAAAGTAACATTTTCATTGGTTGTGAATTCCAACACTTCAGATGTGTTTTGTGAAGTAATTTACCTCACGGTATTTAGAGAGGTCTACAGGCTTAATGGCTAAATGGAATTTCAATCAAATTTGTGAAAATGAAAGGGATTGTTATGTAGTATGAGCTAATGTATATTTGGTGAGAGTGTCTCCAGTCGTTTTTCTGTGAATTACTTTCCCACCTTTTTTATTGGACCGCTTCCCGGGGAGCGTCCCGGTTCGCGAATCTTAAGCATTACGGGAGTCTACCATTTTGTGTTTCGGTCGAATTAAGATACAAGATGGAGGGCAAATAATGTTCAGAATGGGTAGAAGGGGGCACGGTAGACTTATCTTGACCCCCTAGGTTTTCTGAGGGTGGCTGAGGAGGCTTATATGTGCGAAAAAAACCATTTTTTTTTTAAATTCCGCGAGGTTAGCTTCCGGTTCGCGTACCGGATAGCGCTCCGGGGAGCGTATTTTGTTGAAAATTAGTGAAAAAAGTTAGAAAAAAATAATAATTGTGAGTGATCAGATGTAGGGTAGCTCTGAGAAGAGCTTTTGGGTTTATGGTACATTTAGGTACTTATAAGTAGGTACCAATGCACAGTCTTAAATTCAGAATGAAAATTCTGTTGCCCTCATCTGAGAAGTGAACTCCATCTCCTCTGTAGATATCTTGCATGTAGTAACGCAAGTTATTGTTGTACAAGGAGCCCATTCCATGGTCTCTCATGTAAGCTGAAACAGATTTGTTTACATGCTTCCTCGACTTCTCAATTTGTGGACAAAATTGGTTGGACCACCTCCATTTCTGTCTTTGGCATATATTGGAATATACCAAGGCAGTTTGAGGGAAAAGTGCCATTAATTGCTCAAAGGTGTCCTTTAAAAGCATTTCCAGACCTACCCCAGTCAAAGTGCCCAAATCATTACCTCCACAGTGCACAATTAACAGGTCAGGTTTTGGCAAATGCATAAAGGTTTTCACCAATGGTATCAATTGGTGACATTTTAATCCTCTTTGGCCCAACCACTTAATTTCCACATCTTGTAAATTGAGGTTAGGTAAATTTCTGTTCTCAGCATACCTTTGAGCCCAGTAGATGTAACTATGTCCAACAATCCAGACATTAAACATGGTGAGAGAAGGTTGGGCTGCAGTCAGATGAAGTGTGGTAATGAAAGGGCAGTTGAAACAGTAGGAGTTTGTAAAGAAAAAAAATGTGGATTTCCAGTGCTAATGATTCATTAGCAGTGATTGGTGCATTTCCATTTCTGAAAACAGAAAGTTAGGGTGCATGGATGTGTTCTTTGAAAGATGTAATTTGAATGGTCAAGGAAAAAACATTTAATGAAAGATTGCACTGGATACGCAGGTGCACTGAGAGTTCAGAGTTCAATTGAAACATTGTTGTGTGAACTTGCAAACATGAGAGGTCTTTCAGGAGGTGGTTGCTAAGCAAAAAAGTCAGAGAGGGCAGAGGGGTGAAGGGTTTTGATTTGAAAAAAGTGAGGGAAGAGTTATGATTGGCTAATATGAGAGATATGTGTAATGAATATCAGCATTTCTGTGCTTTCTATAGCTGCAGCCTCTGGAGTGCATCCTCTTTGTTCTGCTGAAGACAATTTGGAGTATTTCTGAGACTGTTTTGAAACTCAAAAAGTATTTGCTAAGGTGAGAAAAGATTTATTTAATTTAGATAGAGAATAGTATGATTTAAGGAGAAAATAATGAAGAAAGCTGTGTTTTTAAAATGTGGCTTTGTCTCAAGTGATATACAAATAGATTTTGTTTCTTTGAGAAATTGTAATTGCATATTCAGTGTAGCATTCTGGCATGCAGTAACACAAGTTATTGTTGTACATGGAGCCCATTCCATGGTCTCTCATGTAAGCTGAAAGAGATATGTTGTGTTTAAAAACGATTTTTGAAAACAATTACATTTCTGGATATGTACTGCTAGAGCTTAATAGGTTGTTTGGGTCATATTTATAAGGCATTTGAGTGTCTATGATGTTATTTTTCACTTTTTAAATGGAAAGCGTTCTTCATGGGGCAAGTTTCTTGTAAGTACGCTCCCACCTGTGCTTGGCAAATTTAGATTTTGATTATGGGAGTTACATAGCCATGTTAAAAATGTCCCAAAAATGGTGCAAGGGCATTCAAAAAAACGCTTTCATGTGTCTCAAGGACATTTTCAGTCATTTCCTCTTGAATGTAGGTATACAATTGATTTATATGCTGTGTTTAAAAAGATTTTTTGAAATCAATTACATTTCTGGATATGTACTGCTAGAGCTTCATAGGTTGTTTGGGTCATATTTATAAAGCATTTGAGTGTCTATGAGGTTATTTTTCCCTTTTTAAATGGAAAGCGTTCTTCATGGGGCAAGTTTCTTGTAAATACGCTCCCACCTGTGCTTGGCAAATTTAGATTTTGATTATGGGAGTTACATAGTCATGTTAAAAATTTCCCAAAAATGGTGCAAGGGCATTCAAAAAAACGCTTTCATGTGTCTCAAGGACATTTACAGTCATTTCCAACTGAATGTAGGTATACAATTGATTTATATGTTGTGTTTAAAAACGATTTTTGAAATCAATTATATTTCTGGATATGTACTGCTAGAGCTTCATAGGTTGTTTGGGCCATATTTATAAGGCATTTGAGTGTCTATGATGTTATTTTTCCCTTTTTAAATGGAAAGCGTTCCTCATGGGGCAAGTTTCTTGTAAATACGCTCCCACCTGTGCTTGGCAAATTTAGATTTTGATTATGGGAGTAACATAGCCATGTTCAAATTGACCCAAAAATGGTGCAAGGGCAATCAAAAAAACGCTTTCATGTGTATTAAGGACATTTTAAGTCAATGAGGAAACACAGGTGATGTAATTCTGAAATGAGGAAAAGAAACTTCACATTTTTCAATTACATCACTAGTGTTTCCTAAGTTTATGAATGACATTGTGCAGATGAAGTTTAGGTGTGACCACAGATTCAAAAGAGGTCTGCTCTTTGTTCAAGAGTGAAGTGGACATGACTTACTTCATTGGTAGGCCTTCACATGTATTATCTCCTTTGTTTTCTTCAACAAGCGAAAATCTCATCTGCAACCATGTGTTGGCCTCACCTCAAACAAACAAAACAGGTGATGGACCGAATATGGATCAATGACACACATTCACCCCAGTCCAAAGATGTGGGCCCAAACAAACCTCTCGATAGGCCACACCTTATCGTCATCCTGAATCAATCATTTAAAATGTTAGGGAGAGATTTATGATAGGTGTATGCCTGTTTTGTACCACTGTGTGTCACTTTTGTGACGCAGTGGTGGTGTAAAAGATTTGCTATGTTAAATAATAAGTAGGGTGTTAAGTTTTTGATGACTGTTATTCATTTACTGTTTGGTAATAGTGGTTAATAACATTTTTTATTATATTTTTCCACAGATTCAACTGCAGATCATTTCAAAATTTGAAAAATGCCAACTAAGAATCGAATTAGAAAGGCTAGAAAACGTCAAAGACAGCAAGATCATCTATTATTGCAGCAGTCCTCTCCCCAAAAAACTTGTGAAATCACCAAGAAAGCTCCGGGTAAGAGCACGAAATCATTCATAAGAAATATTTGTAGTAAAAAAAGTATTTCTCCAAAAAATGTTTCAGTCCAGAAAAAGAAAAGCAATTTAAATGGAAAGGAAAGACCAATCAAAAATGTTACTGCTAGAGCAAGAGATAACTCTGTGCATGATAGTAGAAGGAAACAACAGCTAAGGGACATTCGAAAACGAATGTTCCGCAACAGGATAATAGTTAATTTATTAAAAAATATTAAGAAAGGCCAACAGAAAGTGGCATTTTATAAGAAAAAGAAAAATGTAGAGAAAATTATTGATCATGCTTTCGAAATTAAGCGAAAGTTATTTATTTTGGTAATCAATAGAATTAGGAAACTAAACAAGGTAATTTCTGATTTCAAATCAAATAGTGGATGGAAGAGAGTAGTAAATCGTAGTAACTTTTGTGAAGTTTTTTCCGGAGAATGGATGCATAGTTCAAGTTGTGAGGCATTTTTTAATGAGGAGAGTTATTTTCAGGATAATGATTTGGTGTTTGCAGTTGACACCAGTGGTCGAGCTTATGAAGTGAAGGATGGTTGTCCAGTTAAAAAAGAAAAACTTGTGACAACAGAGACAGACGAGGTGTTAGGTAATGAGGTTTTAGGAAGACGTCCTAAGGGTCCTGTGTACATTTGGAAGTGTAGTTCTATTTGCAGTGTGCGACAGGATTCCATCAATTTGCTTTGTGATTTTGTACGGACATTTAATAAGAAAAGTTTGAAGCAGAAAATGAAGTTGTTGCAAGAATTAGATCCTTGCAGAGTGAGACAAGTGACAGGTTTGCGTGGTCATTCACTGGCTTGTCTTTCCAGGAGAGTATGCCAGAGTGTTTTTCATCATTTCAGGATGCTAGCAGTGCATCATAATAAAGTGAGAAAATTAGTGAGAATGTTGTATCATGCTAAGAGTCCAGCAATTATGCTTAAACAATTATGTGCTGCTCTTTTGCATGGTTCTGAAATAGATGTCAAGAATATTTGTGAAGAAATTGAGTTTTGTTACTTTGGAAGTAAAGATGAGAATGTTCAAATTGACCCAGAAGTAGAGGGTAATGTTTAAGATAATGTACAGGTTTCTAGTACAGATAAATTTCAGAAGGAAATTGCCACGTTTCAGATGAAATCAAGTGAGAGGCCTAATTTCACTTGTGTGTGTTGTCGACGCACTTATTATAAGAATCAGACTAAGTTAGTGGATTTATATGCAAAAAGTGAAAGGGAAAATAATAGTGAATGGAAGGATTTTGCCACATACTTGATGGTAGAAAATTATTTTAATTTGGGATCGGATCAACGTGTGTGTACTTATTGTTGTAACAAATTAAACCAAAACCAGATGCCTGCTAGGGCGGTTCATAATAATCTGGAATTGGTTGAGGTTCCTTCTGAATTGAAGGATTTAAATACTTATGAATCTATTTTGATTCAAAGTATCCATCCCTTTCAGGCTATTGTAAGAATGGAGCCAAAGTCAGGGAAGTTGCCTCCATCAGATTTACAGAGAGGATTAAAGGAAAGAGTTGTTTATTTGCCTCTAGATTTGAACAAAAACATTAACACAATTGGAGTAGAAAAAGTGGAAGAGGAACCTCTGGTTATCTTGGTTAATGGTGTTCCGACAAAGAATAAGAAAATATGGCAAGATTTAGTGGATGTTAGGAAAGTCAAAAAGGCAACATTGTACTTGAAGAAAAATAATAAGTACTATAAGAATGTATATGTTGCAGAAGAGGAAGTAAGTGATGAAGAGGATAGCGATTTGTGTGCTGGCCACATTGAGAAAGTAGAGGCCTCTAAAAGTGAAGAAATATATGAACATTATAGTGTTCATCCTTTGCATTCCAAGGAAGTCATGGGGAATGCAATTGAGTTGTTTCAAATGAAACAAGCCAAAGGGAGTCCCATTAGTGTTTGGGAGGAAAGTTTGGAAGCTCGGTGTTTCCCACAGCTATTTCCAACAGGTCAAGGAGGAAGATATGATGAGTGACCTCATCAAATTCCTGCGTCTGAATACCGGACTTTACGATTGTATGCAGAAGATCCTAGGTTTCGTCAATGCATTCCCTATTTGTTTCATCTCCTGTTTGAAAGCGATCTGTCTGGACTGTCATATGCAGTGAACCACATCTTAAAAAGTGGTATACAGATGCGAAACATCTCGGCAAGTGACTTTATGCATAAAGTCAATGTCCAAGACAGGATTTTGGATTCTCACCTAATTAATCTCATGGCGTGTCAGCGTGGTACTAATGAGTACTGGTACCGTCGTCATCGTGATTTAAAATGTATGCTGAGGAACTTAGGAACTCCAACATGGTTCCTCACTCTGAGCTGTGCCGAGTATGGCTGGGAAGACTTACTTGAATTTCTACGAGAGGCAAATGGAAATATTGAAAACATTGAATTCAAGACACCTGGAGAACTGTGTTCTTTGGATCCAGTGAATGTATGCAGGTACTTCAATCATAGATTTGAAGCTATGATGTCTTTCATCACAAATAAGAAGAATCCACCTCTTGGAGAGGTGTTGGATTTCTTCTGGAGAAAGGAGTACCAAGCAAGAGGTGCTCCTCATATACATATGTTGCTGTGGATCAAGGATGCACCTAAATTTGGAACAGATCCGGATGATTTAGTGATGAATTTCATAGAACAGTATTCTACGTGTGCTGTTCCAAACGCAACGGAGAAGAAAAGTCTAAGAGAACAAGTTCTACGTTTCCAAAGCCATCGTTGTGGAAAGTACTGTCGTCGTAAATTCAGAAACAAGGAGAAGTTCTACACCAAATGTCGTTTCAACTTTCCACGACCGGTGATTTCTAAAGGAAGAGTGAACAGTTTGATGTCTTCGCTGCGACATAATGTGACGAGGAAATCACCCAAAAATACATACAATTTGAAAAGGAACGAAGAGTCCAAGTACATCAACGACTACAACCCAGTGATTTTGTCCATGTGGAATGCTAACATGGATATACAGTTTGTGGCTGACAACTGTATGGCTGTGGCTCGGTATGTGACATCTTACATCACCAAAAAAGAAAAGACAGAATTGAAGGATATGTGGGAGGACATTTCCCATGAAAAGAGCCTCAGCAAGAAGTTGTACAGTTTCAGTCTGAAGATGTTGTCGCATCGAGAAATCGGAGCTTACGAATGTTCTGACCGGTTGTCTTCAGCAAGTCTCTATGCCAAATCCAGGAGTATCGTTTGGGCGAGTCTTGGTCTTGCTGCAACGCGAAATCGAGTTCTAAAACCTGTCCGGGAAATTGAGTATTTGGCAGAAAAGGAACCAAACAGTACCGACATTTTGAAGACCAACATGTTGGATACATATTATCCAAATCGAAGCAGTCACCTTGAGAATGTTTGTCTATATGAGGTTCTACAAAATTATATATTCAAGAGGAACATCAAAGAAGATATTGAGAAAGGAGTGTATGCTGTAATTGGAAGTGAGGGATGTCTGGTCAAGCAAAGAAAATGCCAATTAGTAAACCATCGAAAATTGAGTGGCGAATCTCCAGAAAAAAAGGAGTTTTTCTATTTAGCACTTTTGCAACTTTTCAAGCCTTGGCGTGCAAAAGAGGAACTGCTTGGAGATTTCCTCTGTTACGAAGACTCTTTCACTGCTGCTAAGGAGACCATAGAATGTCCTGCTTTTCCCAAATATCAAGAAATGTTGACTTTGGAAATTGAGCAGGAAGCAACGATTGCAGCCGAGATTGCCAGAGACAGTTCTCAGGACAGTCAGAGTTCTGTTTCATTGAGTCAGGATCCACTAGGAGGACCTATTATCGAAAATGAAGCTGCCACTGCTATGAATGAAGTGGAAAGAGCCATGGCACATGCTCAGCAGGATGCGGTTAACTTATAAGACTTGGAAAAACAACTCAACGTTGAGCAGAGGAAAATATATGATGAAGTTACCAAGCAAATTGATCATGGATTAAGTCATGAGAAGAAAGAGTGCTCATGTACGTCGTTGAAGCCTGTCCGACTGTACGTGAGTGGAGAAGCGGGAACTGGAAAAAGTTTCCTTATTAAAGCAATTTCTTGTTATTTGCAGGAAAGGACTGAGTCATCGCTGTCTTGTGTTGTTACTGCTCCTACTGGACTGGCAGCACATAACATTAAAGGTATTACTTTGCATCGTCTACTGATGCTGCCAGTGGAGCATGACAACAAATTACAATACCACAAGTTATCTGGGGATGCTTGTTGTGAAGTTTCAAGAGTCTTGAGGAAAATGAAACTTCTTATCATTGACGAAGTAAGCATGGTTTCCAATGTCATGCTTGCCTTTGTGCATTTGAGAATGCAAGAAGTTCTTAAAACTGAGTATGATGTGTTATTTGGTGGCAAACACATCATTGTTTTTGGAGATCTTCTGCAGCTGACACCAGTAAAAGGACAACCTGTGTTCAAAATACTCACGCATGAAGATACCAGGAAGTGCCTAGGGAGCATTGGCAACGTCAATATATGGTTAAACTTCAATTATGCTGAACTGTATGAAAATATGCGTCAGGCGAAGGATGAAGATTACAAGAATATTCTACAAGATATTAGAATTGGAAAAGTGACCGAGCATGGGAAAGAAGCTTTACATGCACGATTACTGTCAAATTTATATCCAGAACAAGACATTGTGCCTGAGAATATTTTTCAGAAAATTACTGAGAAGAAATCCGGAATATGTTTGATGCCAACTCTTGCAGAATGTGCCATCTTCAACAACAAAATGTTGAATTTAGAAAAGCAAGAGATTGTGAAACTTGAAGCTATTGACAGAATAGAGCATATGGGATCAACAATTATTTTGTCTGAGAATTTGAAATCAAAATTGGATTCATTAGAGAAGACTATATCTAAAACAGCGGGTTTTGAAAAGACTTTGAATGTGTGTTTAAATTGCCGAATCATTTTGAGAAGGAATTTACATGTTGAAAGAGGTCTGGTAAATGGATCAATTGGTAATGTTGTTGATTTTGAGAAATACAGAAGTAGAGATGGTATTGAATTTTTTAAAATTACATTTGATGGCATTGAGGAAGTACAGCTAATTGGTCGTTGTTCTGCTAGGTTTTTGATTGTTAAAGACTATATATGTTTGCCGTAAACAGTTTCCTGTTTGCTTGGCATATGCGGTGACAATCCATAAATCGCAAGGTTTAAGTGTAGATAGTGCATTGGTGAATATTGGCAGTTCTGTGTTCAAAGAGGGTATGGCATATGTGGCATTATCACGAGTTAGAACTTTATCGGGATTGTACTTGATTGATTGTGATGTCACAAACATTTGTGCGGATCTAGATTGTGTTAAGGAATACAATAGGTTAAGAAGAGAGTATGCTCCACATTTGCCTCAATATCCTTTGTTTGAGAAACGTGTGGTAGGCCGTAAACGAAGAAATATCACTAATAGTAGGAAGGTTGTAGCAAAAAGCCAAAAAGTCGATGAACCGAAAATTGTAAGCAGAAAGAAAACGGATTCTGTTGAAGATGTTGTCGGTTTTCAATTTGAAAACAGTTCTGGTGTCAACTGCTATGCAAATGTAGTGGTTAATGTTCTCTTTTCACTAGAGACTTTAAAAGAACAGATTGTATTCAATTCGGAACAAAGTTTATGCTGTTTGTTGAATTCTGTGTTTGAGAAATGTAGCACTGATCGAACAAAAGTAGAAAGTGTGTCTGAAGTTCGTTATCTGTTAGATGAGTGTTCAGGTCAAACAGACTTCTCTGAAAATAATCAGCAGGATTGTCAGGAGTTTTTAATGTATATGCTTGATGTATTGCAAGATGAGGGTGTAGATGTAGATCACCTGTTTGGGCTTTCTTATCAATGGCAGCATGACTGCGAGGACTGTATGGTATCAAGTACTACTAGTGTAGACTCAGAAAGATTTATATATTTAACTTTGCCAGACAGTAAATCAGTCTCCTTTAATAAGCTAGTAAATGCAGCTGATCACAACATGGAGTGTAGCCAATGTAAATCTGAAATGATGTCAACATTATTTATACGAAGATATGGCCAGTATGTCATTTTAATGATCCAACGATGTAGGCCTGATGGATCAAAATTGTCAACTTTAATAAAAAATGTTGTTGCTTCTCAGCTGTCAATATCAGGAAGGACTTTTGTAACTGTAGCAATTATCTATCACGATGGTCCTTCAACAACATCAGGACATTACACAGCTTATTTAAAGTCTAGAAACGGCTGGTCATTCTGCAACGATTCTGTTGTAACTTTCAAAAAAAAAATGCCGTTTGACCTTAAAAATTCTTACCTGGTGTTTTTAAAACCAAAATTTTAAGGAAAGAATCTCGGGATTTCCTCTGAGGAATTGCAAAAGGTTCATGAAGTAGAGGGAATGTAAGTCTGCAATGCTGTCTAGATTATTGGTCCAAAACTTTTAATTATAATGTCAATTTAAAAATCCAACTATATAAACCTGATGCAAGTAAGTCTGCTTCATAGTAAGCAGTATCAGTGTCATAGGAAAAGTAGAACATGAGTGAGAAAGAAGGGTAAGATATTAGTAGTCCAGGATTGTGAAAGTAATCTTAAATGTTTTCTTTTTGAAAGTTGCGAAAATAGAAAATGACGGGATTTCATTATAAGAATTACAAGAGTTGTAAAACGCTGCAACATGATTTGGCCAAGTGGAAACATGTGGTAGAATGTGAGAAGTCTTTTATTGTATGTAACATATTTTTCAAAACGATGGAGGTTTTCTTTCAGAAAGTGGCGGGCTGAAAATATTTATAGCACAACAGAGTGTACGCTGTTCATAGGACATCCTTCGACGTTATGGAAAGTAAGTTAATTTTAAGGAGTTTTGAATTCAGATTTCTTAGGTTGTATGGGTTTTTTAAACACAATCATTTTGATTGTGTTTTTTTTTTCCCCGCTGTTACATGATGAATACCTTCAAGTCACTGATTTAAGTGAAATTTGATACATTCTGAGAACAGCAAAAATAAACCATTTAACATGTATAATTAATGTTCTACTTTTTGTACTTATGATATACATTTAGAAATGTGAGGTAGATATGGAGAAACTGAGGCTTCTGTAAGTGTCAAAGTTAATGCTTACAGTGCTGCACTTCTGGGTACTGTTTTTTTTTTTAAACTAAATAGGCCTCACCTCAAAGAAACCTCTTGAAAGGACACATCTTATTTGCATCCTGAAACAATCATTTAAAATGTTAGACACAATTTTATGATGGCTTTACATCTCTTTTGCGCTGCTATTGCATCACTATTGTGAGACATCAGCAGTGCAAAAGATGCACCATGTTCAAAAATAGGCCTCACTTTTTCAGCATCAAGATACTGTTTGTTTAAAATATATATCTTTAGGATTGTGTAGGGGACGTAGAGAAGCAGAGGCTTCTGTAAATGTCAAAGTTGTTGAAAAACTGTTTGTTCTTGAACCTTTTCCCTTGTCTTTTCTAATTTTTAAATACATGTTTTAATATTTTTGAAATGTTTGTTCTCTCTTTTACAGATTGAAAGTATGAAAAAAGAATTGAAAAAGTTAACAAGAATTATAAGGTAAATGTTTTCTACTCTTTCTACCCGCAATCCACTGCTGATGATGTCACTGACCATGTCATGAATGATGTAATAAGTGGACATGACTTACTTCATTGGTAGGCCTTCACATGTATTAATGCATACACTGCTGCACTTCTGGGTACTGTTTCATATGCTGGACTACATCTGCACTATGAGATACCTAAGCAAAGGCAACACAGGTGATGTGATTGTGAAATGAGCAAAAGAAACTCCACATTTTTCAATTACATTACTTGTGTTTTCTAAGTTTACGAATGACATTGTGCAGATGAAGTTTAGGTCTGTCTATGGACACAGAAGAGGTCTGGCCGTTGTTCAAGAGTGAAGTGGACATGTTTTACTTCAATGGTAGGCCTTCACATGTATTATCTCCTCTGTATTCTTCAACAAGCATAAATTTGATATGCAACCCTGAGTAGGCCTCACCTTAAACAAACTTTTGGAGAGGACACACCTAATCGTCATCCTGAATCAATCATTTAATCTATCACATTTAACATCTATTAGTTCTACTGCTTCATTTCTTTAATCCTTACTTTCCTGCATTTGCTACTTCCCTCATTCCTTTCTCTATTACTTAATTATTCTACTCCTTCCAGTATTTTTCTCAGTCCCTCTCTTCTCATACTTCTTCATTCTTATTCACTCATTCTGTCTCTATTAATGTTACTGTTTCTGAATGATCTCAAAACATTTTTTAAAACAAGAACAGTAAGTATAAGGGTAGGAAACAGACAGTTATGTTACAAGAAAGACAGCTATAGGAAGTAAACAAAAGATACTGTTACTCGCAATCCACTGCTGATGATGTCACTGACCATGTCAAGAATGATGTAATATGTGACATGATATCCATGTCAACAGTTCAACAATATCTGTGTCTGTGTCGTGTGGAGTTTGCTTTTGTGCAGGAACACACATCTT
Organism: Lissotriton vulgaris; assembly: GCF_964263255.1. Taxonomy (NCBI): domain Eukaryota; kingdom Metazoa; phylum Chordata; class Amphibia; order Caudata; family Salamandridae; genus Lissotriton; species Lissotriton vulgaris. The sequence continues at coordinate 25,937 of NW_028240825.1, read as the reverse complement.
CCTGCACAAAAACAATCTGTGAAGGCATTTTCTCCTACAGCGTATGCTGTGCATTGTAGTGTATATTGTAAGAAAAAAATTAGGAGAAATGAAAAAAATTGTACAGCAGATTTACAAGCTCTCTGCGCCACCGGTACGTCACTTTTTGTGATGTACTGGTTGCGCCGGTGGCTCCTCCATATTTACAAGGAGAGAAAAAGTTACCCTGCGTGTAGGGGGTCGTGCTTCGGGTAGTGTTTTAAGGTTTAGGCTAGTGCAGTGGTGTTCGTGTACTGTAAGGGATAGTGTTTTAAGATTTAGGGTAGTGCAGTGGTGTTTATGTACTATAGAGGTTCATGCTGGGGGTAGTGTTTTAGGGTTTAGGGTAGTGTGGTGTGGTGGTGTTTGTGAAGTGTAGGGGTTGTGCTGGGGGTATGTATTAACATTTCACTATGACCACGCTAAGCACAATTATTAGAAGTAACCACCCAAAAATTCCAGGTGCTAGGAAAACGTTTATCAATATTAAATGCTTCTAATCAAGTAAAATTCAAATCATCACATGCAGTGTGCCATAAATGGTATTACCACAGCACTAAGGGCCAGATGTAGGTAATCCCAGATTACTGATTCTTAAATACCGAATCATGCCGATTCGGTATTTAAGAACTGGCAATCTGGATTTTGGTAATTTTACCCATTTCATTGCTGAATCCGTATGATTCGGTAATTAACGAATCAGCATTTATCGATTTGGTAATTGCCATTCATTCCTATGGGCCTGGAGGCCCATAGGAATGAATGGCAAATACTGATTCGGTACTTGGGGGAAACATTGAAGGGTGACAGGGTGTCACTTTGACACCCTGTTGTACCCCTCAATTGTGCATGGGTGCACATGTTGCAGACATACATGCCCTTAGGGCATGTATGTCTGCAACATGGCACTGTTTAAAAAGCAAAAAAAATGCTTTTTAAAGGGTTTTCATTATTTACCTCCAACTTCTAGTTGGTGGTAAATAACAAATTCTTAAATCCCTGTAGCACTGATTGCAGTGCTACCTACATGTCAAAATACAGAATCTGTAATTTTACCGATTCAGTATTTTACAGAATCGGTGAAATTACTGATTCGGTAAAATTACCGAATCTTTATTTTAACATGCCCCTACATCTCGATCTTCAAATACCGGTCGGTAGCGGCCGAAATCGGCAGTTACCGACCGGTATTTGCCTTCCTACATCTGGCCCTAAGTCTCCCCAACTTACATTTAAAGTGGATATACATATTTCATGTGACAGACCCATAGGCCAACGCTGCAGCTTCCACATGCTTCAACACCCTCCACATACTCAGCAAGACCTTCAAATAGACCCACCCCCCCCCCGAATCAAGGAAGACCATCACCCAAGCACTCATCACCAGCAGTCTGGACTACGGGAACACCCTCTATGCCGGAATTAACAAATATCTACTCCACAAACTTCAGACTGTCCAGAACACCGCTGCCAGACTCATCCTCACTGTCGTGCCTGTACTAGCGGTAGGAAGTGGTTGGCGTTTTGCATGGAACGAATGGTTGGCAAGACGTCAGTAACATGCAAAGCGCATGCGCGGAGATTGGCGCATGCGTACGGCGAGTGTAAAAGCCTTCCTCGCTGTTGGTGAAGCGCTTCGCGTTCCTTCCGGGGTTTGAAGTCTAATCACTTCCGGGTCACGTGGTGGCGTTGCGGTTCCTCGTCGGGTGCGGTTCGCGGCGTTCGTGCACCTTGTATCTCCTGTTTCGCCTTGCATAATCAGGTATTGCTTTACCCTGATCTAGTACGTAGTCAGACTTTTGTACGGCGCTTGCCGTTTTTGCTCTTCGTTCAGATTCGTACCGGCTCCGAAGTCTGGAACTGGTATTTAGGTTATTGTTTGTTGACTTAGTAGCGGTTTGGCGGGAACCTTCGGTTCCTATTTTGTTTATATATTGGAATCAGATTGTGGCTGAGATTCTGGCTTTGTTTTATTTGAAATCCAGAACACCCTCCTACACAGGTAAAGAGTATTGGATATCTTCCTTAGCCGGGAGCCTGGGTGCATTAGATCATATAGCATTAATGTGTTGCATCTTGTCCCACACAGAGTTTATACAGTTCGACAACCTTATCCCCTCTCTTGTGAAGACAACAAGAGAACAGTGACATTCTTCTCTAAGGTACATATAGAAGTTTCTTGATGTATTAGTGCTACAAGTACTATAGAATTTAATTCCTATAGATACTTATTTCATAGAGTGTTTCCAACATAGGTTTTCCAATTTATCCCTGCATTGAGGAAGAACAGGACATTGGTGATCTCTACACACCTACATCATATGCACAGGTAGTCACTTACATCATTATTTATACATATACATAAACATCTATAGGATTTGTTACTTACCTATATATTTTGTATTGTAGGAAAACGATTACCAGAAGATTCCCTGTCCCGCAAGCAGACGATCCTAAATACTGTATTTGAAGACTCTGTGTTTCCCCTCCTTACCTTGTTTTGTTTCCCTGCTTTCCCCACACGGGCATCACTTATTGCTACCTGTATATAAGTAATTTGGAGCAGAGTGAACCGGTGAGGGGGAGTTGTGGACTGTGCTTCAAATCCATGGTGTTTCCGAGGCAACCATATTTACAAGCTTGACAGAACGCGAAGCCTTATATATTTGCCGACCAAGCACCATGGACGTGACGCTAGGGGATTTAGCCAACATGATGGGAAATCTACAACTAGAAACCCAAGCATTAGCCAGTAGGTTAGACAGACTTGATAGAGACGGAATGGGGGGAGCTTCTGGTTCACAAAACCCTGTTATACAAGTAGTTACTCCTTCACCCCCAATACCGTTGGCTCCACCTGAAAGATTCACAGGAGACCCTACAAAGTGCGCTGCATTCATAAGTCAATGCCAATTGCATTTTATATGTAAGACAACATGTTTTCCAACAGATCAAGCTAAGGTTGCTTTTATGATTTCTTATTTAGGGAGTTCGGCCGCCAATTGGGCTACCCCATTGATTGAAAGGAATGATCCATTATTATTGGACTATGAATCTTTTAAGAGTGAACTGCGCAAGCTGTTTGATAAGCATTCCTTCACTCATGCTGCAGACACTGAATAATTGAATCTACAACAAGGTTCTAAAGATCTGCCTACATATATACAAGGTTCTAAAGATCTGCCTACATATATATCGACCTTTAATAGACTAGTTGCTGAAGCAAACTGGCCAAGGGAAAAGCGTAGTGCCTTATTTTATAAAGGGCTATGGGATGAGTTAAAAGATGCGTTGGCCCATGTGGTTGATCCCCCAGATACTTGCCCTGAATTAATTGATTTAGTAGCAAAATTAGACCACAGATTGGGAGAACGGAGGAAAGATAAGACAAGGGTTGATTTGAACAGAACCTTCTATAGGGAAAAAAAAAGCAGAAACAGAGTCAGGTTCAGTATCCGGTTCTGACAATACTGAACCCATGCAAATTGGGAGTGTTAAAGGTCCATTAAGTGAAGCAGAAAAACAGAGTAGAAGGGACCAGAAATTGTGTCTATATTGTGGTAAGGCAGGGCATTTCCTAAGAGATTGTCCTGTCAAACTGAGACAGAACAAGAAGTCGGAAAACTAGAGGACCTGAAGCCAAAAGAGACTGCGGCATCGGGTCATTCTGGATCTATAGTCTCCTCCCTCTCTCATACACAAGGCCATTTTTTTGTACCGTCTTTGTTGCAATGGGAACACCATCAAATGGAAATCCCAGTTATGATTGACTCAGGTGCTTCAGGAAATTTTATGGATCTACACTGGGCTCACGACTATAATTTGTCTATACTCCAAAAAGAGGTGGTAGAAGAAGTGTTCACCATAGACGGGAGTTCATTAAAGTCAGGTCCTATTACACATACTACCATTACCATTATGATGACCTTAGCAAACCTCCATAGAGAATCAATTCAGTTTGACCTTATCTTGTCACCTCAATTTCCGGTAGTATTAGGTCTTCCCTGGCTACGATTACATAACCCGTCCATTAATTGGCAAAAAGGTACAATACTCTTTGATTCTGCTTCATGTAAAGAACACATGAACGATAAGGAAGGTCAGTACATAGAAAGGAGCGATAACATTATTCTCAATCAAAGATCAGATAGACCCGTTATGAATGCCACTATCAATGACTGTGACATAGATCAACCTGATACCACCTTACCAGAAGAGTACCTGATGTTTCAGTCAATATTTGATGCTAAAGAAGCTACAAGTCTGCCCCCTCATCGGGTATATGACTGTCGCATAGATTTGCAGGCAGGGGCTCGAATACCAACCAGCCGAGTGTATGCCTTAACTGAATAAGAAAATGTGTATCTAAGAGAATATCTGGATAAGATGTTGGACCTCGGGTTCATTCGAGTTTCTAGGTCTCCAGCCTCATCTGCACTCTTCTTCATTCCGAAAAGGGAAGGAGGATTGCGATGCTGTATTGATTACCGCTCCCTTAATGCTGTCACCATTAAGAATAGATACCCTCTTCCACTCATCTCCTCCTTGCTAGATCAGGTGAAAGATGCCAAATACTTCACTAAGTTAGATCTAAGAGGGGCTTATCATCTTGTACGAGTTAGAGAGGGGGATGAGTGAAGACGGCGTTTTGCACAAAGTACGGATTATTTGAGTATCTGGTGATGCCATTCGGCTTGTGCAATGTACCCTCAGCCTTTCAATACTTCATTAATGATGTGTTGAAAGACCTGTTGGATAAATGTGTCATCGCCTATATTGATGATTTACTAATCTATTCAAAAACACTGGAGGACCACGTTATCCACGTTAAATCTGTTTTACAAAAATTAAAGGACAACCTTTTATATTGCAAGCTAGACAAATGCTTTTTCCATAGAAGACAGGTCACATTTTTGGGATACGTTATATCCTCACATGGGCTGGACATGGATCCCCATAAGGTTCAAGCAGTAGTACAATGGTCCTCACCTAGGTCAGTTAAGGAAGTACAACGATTCCTAGGATTCGCCAATTTTTATAGGCGTTGTATCAATCGCTTCTCTGACATTGTGACCCCCATTACAAAGCTGTTACGGAAAGGCATTCCTTTTGTGTGGTCTTCTGAAGCGGAAAGAGCCTTTAACACTTTAAAGGAGGCCTTCACGAGTGCCCCAATTCTCAGACATCCTGATCAACAAAGTCCCTTTGTAGTTGAGGTGGATGCATCACAAGTGGCAGTGGGAGGTGTACTATCACAAGTCCATCCTGAAACAGGAGAATTGCATCCAGTAGCCTTTTATTCACACAAGCTTACTGCACCTGAAATGAATTATGCCGTTGGTGAACGTGAACTACTTGCAATAAAGAAGGTACTTGAAGAATGGAGGCCGTATCTGTTGGGTACACGATACACTGTTACTATCATAACAGATCATAGAAATCTGCAATACCTTAAGACTACTAAGGCTCTATCCATGAGGCAACTGAGATAGACACAATTCTTTAGTGGGTATGATTTTGAAATTCACTTCAGAGCCGGAAGAAAGAATGGGAAGGCGGATGCCCTTTCGCGCATTGGATTTGAGCCCTCTCCCTCATCAGATGATCCCCCCAACATCTTAGACACCAGCAGAATAATAGGGGTTATCACGGCAGAAGAAAGGTTCATTAAAGAGGTTAAGGAAGAGCAACGGACTCCTAGCACACTTGAGTACCTCTGTACCCAGAACGCCCAGTGTAAACAAGGGTTATATTATGTACAGGGGAGTCTGTATATTCCTACCCTTCAACAACGGCAAAAGGTGCTACATTGGTGTCACACTCAGGGAACAGCTGGTCATCCAGGATACAAGAGAACGATAGAGATGGTGAAATGCAATTGTTGGTGGCCTAATCTTTCCCAAGATGTACAAAATTATGTTAAGACGTGTCATGTCTGTGCCCAGGGAAAAGCGTCCCATATCAAAAGAGGTTGGTTTTCTTTGTCCTATTCCCACGCCCCCGGGACCATGGCATACTGTGTCCATGGACTTCACTGTGGAATTACCACGCACTAGTAAGGGGAACACGACCCTGTTGGTGGTGGTTGATTCCTTTACCAAGACTGCTCATTTTATTCCTCTGCCAAGTCTCCCTACTTCGGTAGAGTTAGCACAGGTGTTTTTACAACACATCATCAGATTACACGGAATACCCTTTGTTTTGATAACCGATAGGGGTACACAATTTATATCTAAGTTTTGGAGACACTTATGTAAACTGCTACAGGTGGATATTCGTTTGTCATCCAGTCACCATCCACAGACGGATGGTCAAACAGAACGTGTATATCAAAGCCTAGAGCAATTTGTGAGATGCCAATATATCCAGTCTAGTAAGGGCTGGGATGAAATAATTTGGCTGGCAGAATTGTCCTACAATAACAGCCATCACTTCTCCACTTTGTTCACCCCTTTTTATGGATCACATGGGTTTCATCCAAGAGTCCTACATATTCCCCTTGCGACTGCCTGTGACATTCCAGCAGTGTCGGCTTTAGTCCAACATTTACAAGTAGTACACAATTCCATCCATGATAATCTTGATAAAGCCAAAACTGTGTACAAGAAAGGGGCAGACACACACAGGACTCCTGAACCCACATATCAGATAGGGGATAAAGTATGGTTATCAACCAGACACATTGCATTGAGAGGGGCATGTAAATTTCAACCTAAATACATAGGTCCCTTCCCTGTGACCAAGATAGTGAACCCTGTTGCTTTAAAGCTTGAATTACCTCAGTCCATGAAGATACACCCTGTTCTTCCATTGGCCCCTGACCCTGTGGTTGTTGATGATGAAGAGGAGTACGTGGTGGATCCTTGATTCTCGTAGAAGTAGGGGCAGGTTACATTATTTGATTCATTGGAAGGGTTATGGTGTTGAGGAGCACAGTTGGGAGCCTGCTAGCCAAGTACATGCACCACAGCTGTTGCGTATGTTTCACAGACGGCATCCCGAAAATCCCAAACCAGTAGGTGGGAGTTTAGGGGGGTGTACTGTCGTGCCTGTAGTAGCGGTAGGAACGTGGTTGGCGTTTTGCACGGAACGAATGGTTGGCGAGACGTCAGTAACATGCAAAGCGCATGCGTGGAGATTGGCGCATGCGTACGGCGAGTTTAAAGGCCTTCCTCGCTGTTGGTGAAGCGCTTCGCGTTCCTTCCGGGGTTTGAAGTCTAATCACTTCCGGGTCACGGTGGTGGCGTTGCGGTTCCTCGTCGGGTGCGGTTCGCGGCGTTCGTGCACCTTGTATCTCCTGTTTCGCCTTGCATAATCAGGTATTGCTTTTCCCTGATCTAGCACGTAGTCAGACTTTTGTACGGCGCTTGCCGTTTTTGCTCTTCGTTCAGATTCGTACCGGCTCTGAAGTCTGGAACTGGTATTTAGGTTATTGTTTGTTGACTTAGTAGCGGTTTGGAGGGAACCTTCGGTTCCTATTTTGTTTATATATTGGACTCAGATTGTGGCTGAGATTCTGGCTTTGTTTTTTTTTAAATTCAGAACACCCTCCTACACAGGTAAAGAGTATTGGATATCTTCCTTAGCCGGGAGCCTGGGTGCATGAGATCATATAGCATTAATGTGTTGCATCTTGTCCCACACAGAGTTTATACAGTTCGACAACCTTATCCCCTCTCTTGTGAAGACAACAAGAGAACAGTGACATTCTTCTCTAAGGTACATATAGAAGTTTCCTGATGTATTAGTGTTACAAGTACTATAGAATTTAATTCCTATAGATACTTATTTCATAGAGTGTTTCCAACATAGGTTTTCCAATTTATCCCTGCATTGAGGAAGAACAGGACATTGGTGATCTCTACACACCTACATCATATGCACAGGTAGTCACTTACATCATTATTTATACATATACATAAGCATCTATAGGATTTGTTACTTACCTATATATTTTGTATTGTAGGAAAACGATTACCAGAAGATTCCCTGTCCCGCAAGCAGACGATCCTAAATACTGTATTTGAAGACTCTGTGTTTCCCCTCCTTACCTTGTTTTGTTTCCCTGCTTTCCCCACACGGGCATCACTTATTGCTACCTGTATATAAGTAATTTGGAGCAGAGTGAACCGGTGAGGGGGAGTTGTGGACTGTGCTTCAAATCCACGGTGTTTCCGAGGCAACCATATTTACAAGCTTGACACTCAGCATCCTACGACAACACCACATTAACCAGCATAAACGAGCACTCCACTTGCTACCCGTCGAAAAAAGAGTAACCTTCAAGCTGCTCACACACACCTATAAAGCCCTCCACAACACCAGTTTCCAATACCTCAATCTCCTTCTACACCCCCAAAAGAAACCTCCACTCCGCTGACCAGGCCTTGGCCGAAATCCTCTGTATCCACAGAACCTGACAGGAGGCACACCCTTCTCCTACATCATGGCCAAGACCTGGAATGAACTCCCCCTCAGCATCAGATGAACTCCCACACTCAAAGCATTCAGGAAGACCCATAAGACCTAGCTTTTTGAATCACCAAAGCTGCACAAATCCCCCCACATACTCCCACAGCGCCTCTAAACCCTCACAGGTGAGAACTGTCCTCTATACATCCCTAATTGATTAATTGATACACCACCACAGTGTGTGTTTGAGTGGTATCAACAGGCCCTGCCATTCGTTTGGCTGTCTGTAACTCTTAAATGTAGTGAAAAGAACAGTACTACCTTCTTTATTATACACAGAATCTCTGAGATTGGCTTGGTTTGGCTTCACCTCTGAGAGCTACTTTCAGAGTGCTGGTGAGCTACCAGTAGCTCCCGAGCTACTAGTTGCAGACCCCTGGTATGTTTAGAGAGTGGGGAATTGTAGTCCTGCAGCACAAATGTGAAGGTTAGTACACCACTACTTATACTACATAACACTTTGAATCACTCCATTCCCTAAAGCCTGGCTCTCTGCATGAGTACATGCTTACTGACTGAATGATTACATTAATATAAGTAAAGATACTGGGTGATTTCTTAATTGGTTGATTTTTACTTTAGTGAATGAATTACTACATGGTACTGAAAGACTCATTTTGAAAGTGCAACAGCAGTCACACTGTGTTTGCTGGAGTATATAAACAGTGACTGGAGAATTGTAGGCCTAAAGCACAAGTGTGTAGGTGGTTATACCACTACATGAATAATTAATAGTAGTTTGAAACACTGCATACCCTAAAGACTGGCTTACTGCAAGAGTGTACGTACTTATGTAACTGCAAACAGATCAACCAACCAAATCATTCTCTCTCAATTTTGCCAAATGGACACTGATTCATAGTGTGATTCTACGCAAATAACTGTATCCCTTGAAGTGTATAAAGAAAGAATAAAAATATTAGATAAATAAATGTATTAAAACTCGCAGTAATGGAATTAAATAAATGAATACTCAGATATAAATTAGAAAACTCAAAGTTTAATAGAGAGTATTTCTGGCATGTGATGCAGGGAAAATAGGGGTTTAGGGTAATGAAGAATAATAAAAAATGTTTTACAAAAAAAGTGAAGTTACTCGAATGATAAGTAAAAAAAAAGGGGAATGAATATTAATATTTGTAATAAAAGAAAAGTAACCTATAGAAATGCTTTAATAAGAAAAACACATTTAAATAAAACATTTTATAAATTATACGAAAGTTAAAAAGTATGGAAAGAGGCACGTTTACATAAACACGTGACACACTCAAACAGTGGAAATGAGAACAACTGTCAAATGAAAAACGTGACTTAAAAGTGGGAGGAGCAATAAATTATCCCATAGACTGTTAAGCAACCGAAAAGTATATAAACCACACCCGTGGGATGATTGGTTTTGTTTCAGAGAATCAATACGGCGAAGAAACTACAAGCAAGGTAATGATTCGGGCTGCTGAAGCATCTTGAGAATATCTTTCATTTCCTCAGAGGGAACATATTGTTAATGTATATTTAAAAATACATAAAATATTATATCCCCTCCAGAGGAGTTGGATGAATTTTGATGCAGGAAGGAAAGAATATCGAACAGAGGTAAATTGTGTAAATGGGTATATGTTTGATATTTTTCAAAAAGCAAAAACATTTAACTGATTATAAATGTAGTATGTTTAAGTTGAAATGGAATATAATAACAAGTTAACGAAAGAACTATTACAAGAATTATAAGTTAATTAATACAATGTGCAAGTTAATGATTAGGAACAATGTAACCATCTTCACTTTCTCTTTCATTTCCACAGAAGGATCATATTGTTAATGTATATTTTAATTTACATTCAACTTTATGATTCTTCAAGTGGGCTTGGATGACTTTCAACAGAGGATTTTATTTTGTTTACTATGCAAGTATTTCTTAAAGATTGAAAAATGTAGTATAAATAAACTTTCGACACAAGTAGAAAATACTTTGCAATAAAGGAGAATACTCTTTATCTTCTAGAGTGAAAATGGGTTAAAAGTATTTATATTGAGTAGTGCTTTTACCAATTTTCACTTGGGAAGAGCAGGAGGATTATCTTCGCAAGCACTTTTTTTTCAACAATTTAATGTCATCAAATGTTAACGTGAATATTAATTCTTTAAATTTTTTTAAATGATTGTCAAATGTAATAATGACATGAAACGTACATAAAAAAGAAAGATGAAGTAGTGAGGGAGTGTTTGTCGTAGCACTTCTATTCTACTTTATCTGAAAGTAAAAAAAGCCCTAACATTAAAAAAACAGGATGGGGCAACACTTATATAATGTAAACTTAAGAAATGAGTGCTTATGATAAAATAAAAGAAATGTGGTCCAATGCCTGAGACCAATGAATGAAAAAAAAATTGCATTTCTCCAATGTGATGAATATAAAAGACTCAATAAAAATATTTTGAAAACTTGTGCATTTTTCTTTCAAGGATGGTTTGAAGAATGATACATTTAATGAAAGGACAAAGTACTCTACGCTAAAGGAGATATGTCAGCACAATTATGATAGAATAGAAAATAGAATAATATTTTTAAATACCTTCACAGTCAACAAACTCGTAAGCACAGTAGACAGTTCAAATTAAAAACACCCTACAACAACTGAGGGCATATTATCAAGGAGGGTTTGAAACGCATTGTAAAAATAAAAAGCGTCACAAAATGGGCTACATACATGCTGAAGGTATCGTAACTTCACATAGAAAAAACAAGCCAATCACCATTAAGATCAGAAAGGTAGAGTTAACCACACAACAGCCAATCAAACGTTTTTCAAAATTTGAGCAAGGAAACGGATTGGTCGGTAGTATGTCTTCTTCACAACCAATGAAAAAGAGGTGTAGAAAGTTTCTGTTTTAAACATACGAGCAAATCAGATGACCTTGCAAGTACACACAGCGAGAGGCAACTGTTACCCCTACACTAACATGCACTTACCCTACAGATGCACTCCCCTGGACTTAGAATAGTAATTGTTACCCCTACACTAACCTGCACTTACCCTCCAGATGCACCCTGAGCTCTCTTTAAAAATCCAAACCAGATTTACAACACCCCTGCACCACTTTCGAGTCACTTTTCCCATCTTAAAAATAATGCGGGGAGCGGGTGAGACCGTGGAGACATTGTGGCTCCCCCCATGATCCCCAACATTTTTTATAAGACACGGGGGATACGGTCCCTGGGAATATTAGAAAGTACTGATAGGGGCTATTTTTTAACGGAAAAAGTAAAAGTTGCTCACCCAGCGCAGTGCTCAGTGCGGCCCCCTGGATGCACGACTCATAACTCTGTAGGCTGCGCGACTCCAGCGCCTTAGCTGCACAACTTCTACGCGTTTAGGAGCCGGCATTACTTTTCCACATCAGGAGCTACTAACATGCAGCTCCCCATGTGGAAAAACAATCTGATTCACAATTTGAAAGAGAGAACAGTTTTCCTTCCTATGGGAGGGTAGAATGGGCACCCCAGGACACTGCAAAAGTCGGCCCTCCCACAATACATAAAGCCCCGGGGAGTGGTGGTCCCAGAGGCTTTGTAGACCTTACAGCCCCCTTCCCCAGCCATGACTTTTTTTGTAGCACTGGGGGTAATGGGCTCTCAAGTGCTCCAGGAGAGGGGCCACATAGTCCCCCTCCCACAAAATACATAAAGCCCCGAGGGGTGATGGTCCCCGAGGCTTTGAGGACCTTCGACCCCTCCCGGCACCATTTTTTTCTTTTCAGCCCCAGGGGGTGACGATCCCTGAGGCTGGGGGGCCCCTCTGGGCCCCACATAAAATTTAATAATTTTGCCCCCGCTATTTAACCCCCCGGAGTCGACTTATTAAAAAAAAACTGTTTTATTTGATTTATTTATTGCCACAGTCCGCGCACCCTACACGCGCCTGCCAGGGTTGAAAAAAAATGTGGACACTGTGGGTCCTTCTGGGACCCCCTAAGCAGGTCTAGAGGGTAAAATGATTTCTACCCTGCCCCCTTTCTCTGTTTTGCACACATATTCCACTGACTTCCTCAGCCTCGCTTCTACGGACGCACAAAATGGCTGCCAACAGTTCCTGGTTTTGAATGTTTACAACCACTTGACAGCCAATAAGCATTCAGCGAGTGATCAGGACGGTGCGCTTATAGTACGATGACAATTCTCGCATCGTCCGCGGAAACACAGCACCCATAGATATATAAATGACTTTAACTGTAATTTTCTCAGGAATTACTGAACAGATTGACACCATAGAAGCGAAAGGCACAAGTTGGAACTGAGGACTACCTCTTTGCCAAATTTGGCGTCATTCCGTTCAGCCGTTCGAGCTGTAGCCGTGGCTAAAGGTCCTATGGGAAATTGCATGGAGAAAACACGTTTTGGGACCCCCCTGTTTTCTCAGACCCCACTTGAGCAATCACCCTGAACCTTTCAGGATAGGAGCAGGCCAGAGCTGGCCAAAAGTTTGGAAAATGTCGCAAAGATTCATCAATCAGCGGAAAAGTTATTGGGAATAGAATGTTGCGGATTTCCTATGGATAATAGGTCCTAACTATAACTACCTACTGGCGACCTCCAGTAGAAAATATATTTATATATTTATTTATATATATCTATATCCAGGTATACCGCTTCAATTGTGCATTGTTTCGCAAGCAGACAACGGATTTGGACCACAATTTAGTGCAAAGTTTATTTCGTGCAAGAGGTCCAAGGGGCTTGTATATCTATATATTCACTTAAAAAACCATAGGTTTCAGGCCTTATATAGTTAGGAATTAGCATTTAAAAAACCATTGAAATTGCTCCTATATAGTTAGTTGTACTAACTATATTTCACGCACCCGCAATCCACTGCTGATGATGTCACATATTACATCATTCATGACATGGTCAGTGACATCACTGATGACATCTCAAATGACATCACTGATGGTTTTTTAAATGCTAATTCTTAACTATATAAGGCCTGAAACCTATGGTTTTTTAAGTGAATTTGCAAGGTTTTTAAAATGCTAATTCCTAACTAAAAAAGGCCTGAAACCTATGGTTTTTTAAGTGAATTTGCAAGGTTTTTTAAATGCTAATTCCTAACTATATAAGGCTTGAAACCTATGTTTTTTTCAGTGAATTTGCAAGGTTTTTTAAATGCTAGTTTCTAACTATATCAGGCGTGAAACCTATATTTTTTTTCAATAAATTTCAAAGGTTTTGTAAATGCTAATTCTATTAGCGGATAACGTTTATATATGTTTTTATCCTTCTGGGACCACCTGAGCAGCCATCTTGTTTCTCAGGAAAAGTGAGGCACAAGAGAGCACAAAACAAGAGTGGAAAACGCGAAAAGGGGGCAGGATTGAGACCCTCTGACCCCCTAGCTCTTCTCAGGGGGTCCCAGAAGGACCACCAAGTGCAAAAAAAATAATGTTTTTTAAAATCCCGAGGTACACGCACAGTACGTGTACCCTACGCGTTCCCCGCAATTTTATTTATTTATTTATTTTGTCTGCCCTTGGGGGTCCTTTGGGACCACCTGAGAAGGGCTAGAGGGTTGGGGGGTCTCTACCCTGCCCCTTTTTCGTGTTTTCAACTCTTGTTTTGGGCTCTCTTGTGCCTCAGTTCTCCCGAAAAACAAGATGGTGGCCAAAACTTCCTGGTTTGGACAGTTTGGAATGTTGACAGTTGACTGCCATCCAATCAGAAGCTCGCTCGTGCACGTAAGGGTACGTGCACGTACGAGTACGGTACGCGTACCGTACGCGTACGGTTCGCGTACGGTGAGCCCATATAGATATATAATTTGATCAAATTCAATTTTCTCAACAACTACTGGAGGGATTTTCACCAAATATAGAAAAGGCACTACTGCATACCTGTCCCTACCATTTTCCCAAGTTTGGTGTAATTCCGTTCAGCCGTTCGGGCTGTAGCCGTGTCTAAATGTCCCATAGAAAATGCCATTTGAAAATTTTCAAATTCAATTTTCTCAAGAACTACTGGAGAGATTTTCACCAAACATAGCAAAGGCACATCTGCATACCAGACCCTACCATTTTGCCAAGTTTGGTGTAATTCCATTCAGCCGTTCGGGCTGTAGCCGTGTCTAAAGGTCCCTATGGAAATTAACATGGGGAAAACAGGTTTTGGGACCCCCCCTTTCGGCCCCGCTTGACGAATCTCCCCAAAACTTTCAGGGAAGGAGCGGAGCGGAGCTGGCCAAAATTCTGGAAAATTACACACAGATTCCTCAATCGGCGCCAAAGTTATTCCCAATAGAATGTTGAGCGTATATAGATATATAATTTGCTCAAATTCATTTTCTCAACAACTACTGGAGGGATTTTCACCAAATATAGAAAAGGCACTGCTGCATACCAGTCCCTACCATTTTGCCAAATCTGGTATAATTCCGTTCAGCCGTTCGAGCTGTAGCCTTGTCAGAATGTCCCTATGAAAATTACCATGGGGAAAACACGTTTTGGGACCCCCCATTTTTTCTCGGCCCTCGCTTGACAAATCCCCCCGAGACTTTCAGGGAAGGAGCGGAGCGCAGCGAGGCAAATTTAAGGAATATTACAGGCAGATCCCTCAATCGGCGCCAAAGTTATTCCCAATAGAATGTTCAGAATTTCCTATGGTAACTAGGTCCTAACTATATATACCTACTGGCGACCGCCAGTAGGTAATATATATATATATATATATATGCAAAGCCAGGGATAGAGGTCGCCCTGGAAAGTATATGATTCTCACCCCGCACAGCAGCCGCTGTGCGAATGCACTTCCAATTCAGCCTCTCACAATATCCAACAAGAGAAAGATAATTAGATGATTGTAACTTTATTCACTGAGTGACTCGTACTCCACTTGGATTACATTGGGAGAATTGGCACGCACTGGCGCATTATTACCGTATATAACATGGGTACTCAGTTATTTTCAAATGAAATATGTGAGACTATTATGTCATTGACAGATCACAGGAGAACCTCAAATAAGATGCATGCAAATTTACCCTATTCCGGATGAAAGGGGTTTATTAATTTTTTTTAAAAACAAGCCTTATTGAGTAATACATACTCCGGAGTGTTTGATGAAAGATGGGTTGATTTTACACTTGGAATGGTATAAATATATATTGCATTATGAGTTAATAATGTAGGAAGGGTGAATCTGTGAGTAATGTACAGATAGAAGTACAAATAGTTTACTTGTTAAACCACACCACTGTAAGATGGCTGCCATTGGAAAAGGTTTCATGTCCTTTGTTTGTGTTTATTTTAACTGAAAAATCACATGTGCACTTTGAATAGCGATAACTTTACTTAAACAGTACATTTCCGATACACCAGCTACCCGTGACCAAGGCGAGTGTTTTTCGCCGAAACGCGTTGGGTTTGTTCTATGATTTCCGTTGACAACATGTTGGAACTGAAATGAATAAAAGTTTAATTTGAGCACACGCGCTTTTCTGGTTGGATATTGTGAGAGGCTGGATTGGAAGTGCATTCGCACAGCGGCTGCTGTGCGGGGTGAGAATCATATATGGCGGCAGCGCTGGCTTCACTTGAATAAACGACCTTTGCACCAGCACTCTTTTGGGTCGACTCTTCCTCACTGTGGGATTGGCAGTCTTGATTTTCTGTCTTGAAAGTGATGAGCTTCGTGAATATATATATATATATATATATATATATATATATATATACCTACTGGCGGTCGCCAGTAGGTATATATATTCATGACCTAGTTACCATAGAAAATCCCCAACATTCTATTGGAAATAACTTTGGCGCCGATTGAGGAATCTGCATGTAATTTTCCTTAAAATTGCTTCGCTCTGCTCCGCTCCTTCCCTGAAAGTTTCGGGGGGATTCGTCAAGCGGGGGCTGAGAAAAAATGGGGGTCCCAAAACGTATTTTCCCCATGTTAATTTCCATAGGGACCTTTAGACATGGCTACAGCCCCAACGGCTGAATGGAATTACACCAAACTTGGCAAAATGGTAGGGCCTGGTATGCAGATGTGCCTTTGCTATGTTTAGTGAAAATTCCTCCAGTAGTTCTTGAGAAAATTGAATTTGAAATTTTTCAAATGGCGTTTTCTATGGGACCTTTAGACATGGCTACAGCCCGTACGGCTGAACGGAATTACACCAAACTTGGCAAAATGGTAGGGACAGGTATGCAGTAGTGCCTTTTCTATATTTGGTGATAATCCCTCGAGTAGTTGTTGAGAAAATTGAATTTGAGCAAATTATATATCTATAAGCGCTCACCGTATGCGCACCGTACGCGTACCGTACACGTACCGTACGCGTACGTGAGCGTACCCTTACGTGCGCGAGTGAGTTTCTGATTGGCTGGCAGTCGACTGTCAACATTCCAAACTGTCCAAACCAGGAAGTGTTGGCCACCATCTGTGTGTCTTTACTCTTAATCATTGGCTTGAATCCATCACATGAGACAGGGACATGCAAATTATTTCAAATACCTGCCGTAGTGGGTGTTGTCATTTCCATGGCCTCTCTGTACTTGTAGTTGCACGGAATTAAACTGCAGTGAGTCCGTCCTCATGGTTTGGAAAATTAATGTTCAATAAAACCACAGTGGGGTGTTGCACATGTTCGTTACAAACAGCTGCATTCTTGTTCCTTCATGGCTGGTCTACCTCCCGCAACTCAGGTAATATCGGTTGATACCACTGCGGGAACGCCGCACTCACAGCGGGGCTCTTTCCGTTGCCGGGCTGACCGCTACATAAACATTCTCAAAGGTTACCCCAAATGGAAAGAGCCTCAAATAGGTCGGTGATTTTCCATTATTTTATTGACGAAGACTGCAGTTGAATAAACCACGAACATGCAACAAAGCTTCTCCGGTGCCAGACGCGTTTCGAGTGTCTTTACTCTTAATCATTGGCTTGAATCCATCACATGAGACAGGGACGTGCAACTTATTTCAAATACCTGCCTTAGTGGGCGTGGTCATTTCCATGGCCTCTCGGTACTTGTAGTTGCACATCCCACACTTTCTCTTCCCGGCAAAGCTGTAAAAAGAAAATACTCCCACTCTGAAGCTTTAAGGAGACGAGAAATGGAATCACAAGGCCGAGTGAATTAAAACACGTAAATTCTATTAAAACAATGGTAGTCAAAGAACACAACGTGGTCCTAATATATGGGACTGTCTCTGGCAGTACACCAGATTACACGTTAAACTCATGTCTGGAGGGCTTTTTTGGACATTTCCACTTTGCTGCCTTTAAAACCAGGCACGACCACGGCGGTTGCGACGAGCATATTGAGGCCTCAGGACCACTGTGACACCTCCAGTAAATGTAATCAGGTGGTTGGTAGACCACCACCACTGCGCACCCGCATGTCTGGTGGTCCCTGGACCGCTAGACTCGTACGTGAGGCCGAAGAAGATCATAGGTATGTAAAGTGTTGTTATGTAATGATCATACATTATTCAAAGCACAGTGAATTAGGTGATAATTCTGCCCTCTCAATGTCGAATATCCTTTAGATCCCATCAATCTTTACCCAGACGGGAGGAATGTTCCACATTCGCCACCCCGATGGGTTCTAAGGGGTGATCCGACATCACCTTCATTAAGGCATTAAGTTATAAAGCTACTGAGCGAAGTAACGAATCCTGGGGCCAGGAGAGATCAGATAACCACCGCATTGCGCTCCTGCTTATGAGGAGAATCTGCATGTCCCTCCGAGACAACTAAAACACTGCCGTCCAGAAGGGGCGTGGCCGAGCATCAAAGATGACGGACACACTTTGATCGCGCTCAGCACACCATCCCCTGTTTATCCTGGGCATCCTTACCTTCTGCTGGCTTTGCTGGTAGCTGCAACTGCGCATGGTGTGCGCAAGTGTTTCCTGTCCCCATTGAAACCATCGTTGCTTTGGTGTGGCAGATGGAAGAGGAGCCCCGGAGAGTCTGACCTGTCTCTCCACATGGGCCTGCCCGCGCACACTTCCACCGGGACTGTTGACCCTTGCTGAGGGCGCTGAACTGGTCCGCAGCCCCTCCGCCGATGGAGGGATGCAGCTTCCAAGCAACAGCATGGCCCTTGGATCCTACGGGGCCTTCGCCCCCTGCGGGCATAATCGGGGCTCTCTGCTGTGTCCCATCCCTCTCTGTTGGCTCAGGGCTGAGGTGGAGGCCATTTGCCCATCCACAGCTGGGGCAGAGTATCCGCCTGGCGGGAGGTGCAACCCTGCACTTGTGGCAGCCGTAGTGGGAGTCTCCTGACGGCAACCTGGGTGTAATTGAAGAGGAGCAGTTACAGCGGGGCCCGGACCTGCTGAGGGAACCGGGCCGAGTGAACGACCGCGAGAAAGGGCTTCGTGATTCCTGGCCTGACAGACAGTGCAGTGGGCTCGCGCTATCTACGGATGTGCCATTGGATGGTCTCCGGTGAGGCGGCGGACGAAGGTAGGCGTCATAGCACGCTTGGGGCACTGGTTCTGAGGAAGAGGGGCACAGAGGTTGGTTGGGCCTAGGCCCCCTGCTGAGATGCATCAAGGGAGTGATGGTAGTGCCCATAACACACACGGTGCCTGGATCGGCAGCACAAGGGTCTGATCAGGCCTGGGCTGCCTACCCCCCACTGACTTGTGGTGAACTCTGGGAGCTGGTCTGTTTCCCGGAGGTGGGGGGTACCGGCTGTTGACCTCTACCTCAATGACTGTTGTCTTTAGCTGCGGGCTCTGATCTGGTCCCTTATCTCCTGCCACTTGAGGGATACAGTCGCTTCGCTGCCAATGTGCCCTCTGACCTCAATTGACCATTAACTCTCTGCAACTGACATCGCTGGGCCTTGTTGTGGTGTCTGTAGTGTCCTACGGCATAGGGTATCGGTTCAGTCTACCCGCGCCGGCAAGGGCACGCCAGCACTGACGCATGACGTCACGCGCGCTGTATAAAATAAAGGCGGCCTGGCCAACGAAGGCAGTCGGAGCCACGAGGAAACTAACAACAGTGTCCCGAGTGTTAATGTCGCGCCCGTGCCACAATTACCCACGCTAGCGCGACCTGACACATTACACTTGCGATGAGGGGCCAAAAAAGACCCCAGGCTATGTAACTTATCCCTACATCACATCGTGATTACTCTACACTGTGGGTCCCTGTGCTTTGGGCCCACGGGAATCACGCTGGCCTCGAGTTTGCCTGAGAGGTGCTCCTGATCCTGGGTGCTGCCACCGAAATATCCCCTGGGGCCCTTGTTTATGCCCTGCAAGGATGAAAGTGAGTCCACGCTACACCCGGGAGCTGGCATACACCCAGGTGCCACGTGTGCCCGCCTCTGAGGACAGGGCAGAGTGGACAGGCAGACAACCATCGTGGCAAGAGTGAGGGAAGACTTGCCACAGGAGAGAACTCCGGCATCATCATCACTACCTTCGGCCAGGCAGCTACCGGTGCGCCCAAGAGGTGAGCAGCGCACGTGCCGCGTGAAGTGTCTACGCACGCGTCAAGATGGCGTCGATTCCTCCCATTGAACCATTTGTAGTGGATGGGGCTCCATCATCCCTGGCTCCACGATGGAGAGACTGGACCGATCGTCTCCAGATCTACTTTGAAGGGGCGGGTACAGCCCGTGAGAGGTGCAGAGCTCTACTTCTCCATCTCAGAGGTAAAGACATCCACCGTATCTACAAAACGTTGGTAGAAGCCACACCAAAGACATATCACACCCTCCTCAACGCCTTCAATGCGCATTTTGAACCGATGGCAAACAGAGACTACGAGAAGTTCATCTTTCGCCAGGCCAAGCAGGAAGCCAAAGAGTCTCTAGACACATTCCACGGGAGGTTGAAGGAGTTGGCCAGCACGTGCAGGTTTCGTGATGAACAGGAAGAAATCCGAGGGCAGATAATCCAAGGGTGTTACTTATCCAAACTCAGAGTCACCATCCTTCAGGAAGACGGCAAGCCACTAGCGGACATCCTCACCCTGGGCCGCTCCAAAGATTTGTCGCAGGCTAGAGCCTCCCACATGGAAGCAGCCCTCCACAGGCCCGTCAAGACAGAGCAAGTCAACATGGCGGAGAAAGTGAACGTGGTAAGGCCAAAAGCGCGCCAAAACGCTGGGAAGAAACAGCAGGATAAGAAGAAAGAGTGTTAATACTGCGGATGCCAGCCCCAACGCATGCAGGACTGCCCGGCGAAAGGAAGGAAGTGCAGCGCGTGTGGGTGGATGAACCACTTTGCAGCGGTGTGCAGGTCAGCGAAGGCAAAGAAAGAAGCTGCACATGCAGTGCTGGAGGAACGAGACAGTGAAGACATGGACGACGACACGGCTGACTACCCGGTCCACTATGTGTTCGTGATTGACCAGCCATGATGGAAGAAGCGGCATCTCGCGAAGTGCCGCATCAAGATCCACCAGCAGGAAGTGAGAGCCACTTTCGACACAGGAGCATCCATTGAGCTGATGGCCGCCAATGTGTACAACCAGCTAAGCAACTGACCTCCCCTACGTGAAACAAGGATCAGAGTGTTTGCGTATGGCCAGAAGACACCTATTCACCTGATAGGATGTTTCAAGACTGAGCAGCAACACCAAGGCCTGAAAGTACCCACCACCATGTATGTCACAAAAGAAGGCAGTGGCGTGCCAATAAGTGGGCAGTCAGCGGAAGAACTGAGGCACATATCGCTTGCCATGGCGGTACTGGAAGAGGAACTAGACACCATTATGGAAGAGTTTGGAGAGGTCGTCAAGGGCATCGGATGCCTCAAAGGGAATGAAGTCTCCCTCCATATTGACCCGTCGGTCCAACCAGTGGCGCTGAGGCACAGGCGCATCGCATTCCACCTGAGGAAGAAGGTCGAAGAAGAACTGGAGGCATTGGAGAAACAAGGTATTATTGAAAAGGTCAGCGGGCCCACTCCGTGGGGGTACCCGATCGTAGTGGCCCAGAAGCCGAAACAGCCAGGGCAAGTCTGCATCTGCGTGGACATGCGCCTCCCAAATGCACGGTAAAGAGGGAACGGCACCGAACCCCAACCATCGACAACATCCTGGGAGAATTGAACGGCGCAAGAGGGTTCTCAAAGATGGACCTCCACTCCGGTTATCATCAACTACCACTCCACCCAGACTCACGATATATAACCACATTCTCCACGCACGTCGGCCTCAGAAAATACCGGCGCCTCAATTTCGGAATCTCGAGTGCCGCTGAAGTATTCCAAAACGCCATCCGGAAAGTCCTCAGCCGACTCCCAGGAGTTCTAAATGTGAGTGATGATCTACTAATCTACGCATCATCAATAGAAGATCACCATCAGAGATTGAGAGGAGTCCTCCAAAGGATCAAGGAGTCCGGCCTGACCCTACACCGTGAGAAGTGCCAGTTCTTAAGGAACAAGATCAGCTTCTTCGGCTACACTTTCTCCGACCAAGGAATAGCACCGGACCCCGACAAGGTGAGGGACGTCCAAGAAGCCCCAGCCCCATCCAACATCTCGGAAATGAGAAGCTTCCTGGGGATGGTAACCTTCTGCGGATGCTTCGTTTCTAACCTTTCCAACCTCACGAAACCCCTCCGGGAGCTGACGAAATCCACCACCACATGGCAATGGGGCCCGGAACAGGAACAAGCATTCAAAGCCACAAAGGCAGCCCTGTCGGCGGATACGACTTTATCCTACTTTGACCCTAACCGATCCACCAACGTTGCAGTGGACGCCAGCCCCTATGGGCTAGGGGCAGTGTTAACCCAGCTTCAAAGCAATGGAGAATGGGTGTCCATCGCCTACGCCAGCCGTTCCCTAACGGACACGGAGCAGAGATACTCGCAAATAGAGCGAGAAGCAATCGCCTTCCACTGGGCCTGCCAACACTTTCATGTCTACGTATATGGCCACTCCTTCACAGTATCCACAGACCACAAACCTCTCATACCCCTATTTCAGAGTTCTGTGTCCAAGCCACCGCCGAGGATCGAGAAGTGGATACTTCAACTGCAAGGGTATGACTACCGATTAGAGTACAAACCAGGCTCATCGAATCCAGCAGACTACCTCTCGAGACATCCCCGAGCGGCCACTAAAGCAGAGAGAGAGGATGCAGAGGATACCGAGGAATACGTCCGGCTGATAATGGAAGGGTCACTGCCTCTGCCCATAAGTCTTGAAGCCATCGTAGAGGCCACCCAAGGAGATGAATGCCTACAACTAGCTGTGGCAGCTGTCCAATCAAATGACTGGTGCCCAGTTCAAGCCACCCTGAGCAGGCGGACACAGCACGCCAGAGCGACGCTGGAGTCCATGATGCGGGTCAAAGATGAGCTGTCCCTTGACGGCCGAGGCTGCCTCCTACGAGGACTGCGACTGGTAATGCCAGTTAGCCTAGCCCAGCAAGCCGTGGAATTGGCACACAGGGGACACCAAGGCATGATAAAAACCAAGAGCCGGCTGAGAGCCAAGGTGTGGTTCCCCGGAATGGACGCGATGGTAGAGCAGACGGTCAGAACCTGCACCTGGTGTCAAGCAGCGGGGCAGCCGGATCGCCCTCACCCAGTCATCATGGAAGACAACCCTCAAAGACCGTGGGAGTGCGTAAGTGCAGACTTCGGACACCTTCTCGATGGACGCTATGCCCTAGTGATCATTGACGACTTCACAAAGTACCCAGAGGTAGAGATTGTCGGAAGTCAGACAGACATGGAGGTCATCACCAAGTTCTAGAAGACTATTCCCCATGCATGGTATATTTGAAGTGGCCAAGACTGATAACGGTCCACCCTTCCAGGGACAGGAGTTCGCAGATTACCCAAAGAGCTGGGGAATCCATCACCGTAAAGTAACTCCACGATGGCCCCAAACCAATGGGGAAGTGGAGAGATTCATGCGTACGCTCAACAAGGCGATACGCATTGAGCATGCTGACGGATCACCACTGGAGAGGGCCATCTACAGTTTCTTGAGAGAGTACCGGCTGAAACCACACCTCACAACCGAAGCGGCACCTGGGCCGGCGACCATGGGCCGAGTAGTGAAGGACACCATCCCGAATCACCCAACCTGGGTCCCAGCCCAAGTTGACGCGGAGAGAACCCTGGTCAACCGGACTCACTCTAATAACCAAGCCAGCAGTCGGCGATGGCCAAAGAATCCGACATTCAAGTAAGAGATCATGTGTACATCAAGGATCGATATACAGGGAGCAAGTTCCGACTCCCATTTGAGCACTGGCCGAGGACTGTCCTCCGCCGAACCGGCACCATGGTGACAGCTCAGAGGGGAACTGAAACAGTCACTCGCAACATCTCGTTCTTCAAGAAGGTACACCCTGGAACACTACCGCATCAAGAGTCCGATAGTTCGAGGGCCAGTCCGAGTCAACTCTTGAATAACGGCGGTCTCGATCTGCCGGAGCCGTACCCCCCCTGAAGAGAAGAACCCGATGAACCAGGACACTCAGTCACTGCCGGCAACCCCGGGGGAGAGCCTGCCAAGCTCTCCGGCAAGAATCCAGGGAAACAGCACCCCATCGAGAATGACACTGGTGGTGCCACTGTCCAGAGGAGAACAGTCCAGATATGGTTTGCGTAAGAATCCCGCACCATCCTCCCAACTAGCTGATTTCCTGGTGTGATGATCCAGAAACTGGGACTAGAAGACTGGTAACACATCCATCTCATTTGCAATGTATTTGATATGGTTTTTGTTTATTAAAGGTTAGAAGCAATGTAGTGTCCTATGGCGTAGGGTAGCGGTTCAGTCTACCCGCGCCGGCAAGGGCACGCCAGCGCTGACGCATGACGTCAAGCGCACTGTATAAAATAAAGGAGGCGTGGCCGACGAAGGCAGTCGGAGCCACGAGGAAACTAAGAACGGTGTCCCGAGTGTTAATGCCGCCGCCGCGCTGCAATTACCCGCGCTAGCGCGACCTGACACATTACAGTGTCCAGGCCTCCTCAGGTGGCCCGGGGCTATGCCAGGTACCCCTGCCTCTCTGTTGCTGCGGTGTGATGAGGGGTGCGTGAGCCTGCTCCTGTCGCAACATCCAGGGGGGCCTCCCTGCCAGCGTGCTGCGTGTGCTTGAATACCCACCGGTGGAGGGTCAGGTCTGGAACGTGCGTGAAAACACTTGGAGGTGTAGGCCGGCTGAGAAACTGCAGGGAGCAGTGCAGTGACCCCCAACCTGGCTGGCAGTGGCACATGCCTCCACTGGCTGTAGCATAACACATCGATGGCGCCCTACCTGGAGAGGGAGGGCATGAGAGTTGTTCAGGCCTAGGATCCCCAGGAGGGCGTGTCATAGGGGTAACTACAGGGCCTACAGAGTGAACCTGGTCCTGACAGGCAGCACAAGGGTCATGTCGGGCCTAGGCTGCCCAACCTCCCACCCTACCTGCAGTTGCCTCGGAGCTCCCTGTGCTGGAGGGCCCCAGAACTGTTCGGATCCGGGTCACAACGGGCAGTGAGGGTCGCTAACACTCCGAGAACAGAGGATACGTGCCACTGACCACGTGGATTCAGCCCTTTCGTGGAAAGATACACATGTGGGTGGTGTCCCTGGCGGGATGCTGAGCATTCATTTGATAGCCTGGCACACTCAGTCCTGCTGGCCCTTCTGGGGTCGCTGCACATCCAGGCCTGAATATCAGCAGTCAGGGCCAGATTCAGGAAGCCCAACTCTACAGATACTGCCTTCCTCTGGCCCCTCCCCCAAATAAGTGCCATACGAAGTGATCTGTACAACTGATATTCAGTGAGTTATAGGCCTGCCGAAGGGAACGGAAGGTCAGGATGCAGTAGGTTATGCAGAGACCTGGCTACAAGAGTTGCTTCCCGGGAGGCACTCTCCCCACCGTTTGTTTTTGAATGAGCGTACAGGGTCCCTGCTCAGAAACCTCCTCCTGGGGCATGCCCACAGCCTTTCCTGATCCGCCTGTTGAAGTTCCGGGACCTGGATGTGGTTCAAGGGAAGTGGGGAGACCTTCGGTCCCCAAGTTTCAAAATGTCTTAGTGTCCCTCTTCCCGGACTACACTGCGCAGGTGCAGAGGAGACGCGCCAACTTCGGAGCAGCGAAACGTCAGTTGCAAGCTCAAGACCTAGGCTACTCGTTGCTATTCCCAGCCCACCTTCGAGTTATGCATAACGGCACCGCGCGGTTCTTCGACTCCCCCACTGACGCTTGGGACTGGCTGGAGGAAAGTGGGCTGGCGACAGTCCATAGGCCCCAGGAACAACCCTCGGTGCAGAAGAAGCACAGGCATGGACGTCGAAGGGCCAGGGGTGGAAGATCACAACGGCGGCTCTCACAGCACACCAGACCCAGAACAGATTCTGTCGGAGTGCCAGGACGTACTCTATATCGCATTGACCCTTCACCATGCCAGAGAATAATCTGAGTCCACCTCTCCTCGCCTGCCAGGTCCAAATGGGATGC